>NW_007251310.1:0-6346 GCF_000164805.1 Carlito syrichta | reverse complement strand
GGCGAGTGGATTGCCTGAGCCCGCGGGTTCGAGACCAGCCTGGGCAACTTGGCAAGACCTTGTTTCCACAATTAAAAAAAAAAATTAGCCAAGCATGGTAGCAAGCCTATAGTTCTGGCTATTTGGAAGGCTAAGGCAGAAGGATTGCTGGAGCCCAGCAGGTCGATTCTGGGGTGGCAGTGAATGTGCCATTGTACCCCAGCCTGGGCGACAGAGTGAGACTCCAACTCAAAAAAGAAAAAAAAAAAAGTTAAAGTTTAATTTCTTCAAAACCCCTAAAATATATATTTTTTAAAAGCCCAGCCTTTAAAAAAGTATATTTCCCTAGCAGGTCTAACTGGACACTACATACTGTTAAGTATTTATACAGATTTGGCGATATCATTGGAACCTAATTACTTATGATTGTAGATTAGGTGTTGATTGTTGGGAAATTTGTGGTAGCATCAGTTCTTCTTTTATTAAGTTTAGAGTCAGTACATGGATACTTTTCCAGGCAGGTATATTCAAACACCTGCAGAAGTCAAGCAGGAAAACATAAATTATGAAGTGGACAGGGGATAATACAAGTAGAAAGCAGCTTGTACATTGACCAACCACCTTTGCCTTTCAGTGTTCTGTGAAGGGCCAAATAAAGCACGCTGGCAGGTAGAGGCAACTGCCTTTTGTAACCTCCACTGAGGCTCTGGGCTCTGGTAGTTCCTTGAGGTCCTTATCTTGTAGCACTTAGCTGCTTTGGAGACCTTGGGGTTTACTCTGAGACTCATGAAGGTGGTTTGTATGTTCTCACTAGAGTGTGTTCTGAAGATGGGTGTAGATTCTCTGTGATAATATAGGCATGCTTCACTTATGTCTGCTTATGTGGAACATAGCCAAGCTTCAGAGAAAGAAAAGGGATTGTGGAGCTGCCACAGATGATAAAGTCCATGCATGATGTGTTTACTAGGAGAGTTCCCAGTCTGTTTTCCTGACACTTTCCGTTTTGCAAATCTTCATAAAGAGCACATAATTTCAGTGATTTGAAGTTATGGAGAGACGAACTAGTTTAGAATCCTGCATCATATAGCTGGCTAAGGAACTCTTCTGTGGATATATGGATGGGTTTCCTTATTTCTGGTATAGGCAGTTAAAATGACAGGTGGCTCCCATGAGCTAGAAGTGAGATGGACAAACTATAAAAGGCCAGGTAATAGTATTTCAGACTCTGTGGGCTATGTGTGGTGCTTTTTTTACATTTTCTTCTTTAAAAATATTTGAGACACATTCTTACTGGGGGCCATGCAATAGCAGATCACCGGCCAGGTTTGACCCACAGTCTGAAGCTGGTTGACTCCTGATCTAGAATATGGCTGTCTAGTAGAACTTTCTGTAGGAGATTACTGACCACTTGAAATGGGGTTAGTGTAACTAAGGCAAATAATATTTAATTTTATTAAATCCTTAATTTTTTTCCAATTTATATAGTCACATATGACTGGTGACTATTGTATTAGACAGTGGATATCTAGAAAATTCACTGTGGGATGAATAAAGCCTTATCTTGCTTTAAATTTTTAGGTTGTGTTCATATATATTTTATTTTACCCATCTATTATATAGGGAATTTTCAACTTGTGCTTTTTATTTTCCCCTTTTCCAACTTACTCTGTTTCCATAATAAAATCTGATGGAAAGATTTTCCAGAATAGCTTCCTGTCTGACCATACGTTTTTCTCCTAATTTCAGTGAGGCTGAACTGGAGGAGGTGTTGACTTTTTATACCCAAAAAAACAAGTCTGCAAGTGTCTTCCTGGGGACTCACTCTAAAAGTTCTAAGAACAGCAACAGCTGTTCTGACAGTGGGGCAAAAGGTGGTAAGTACACTTTGAAGTAACAAAACATAAGACAAACAAGCAGAGAAGTAAGACATGCAAGGGACAATCAAGAGTAATGTGTTGGCTTAGCACGAGCAGTCTCCAGGGTGGGGAAACTTTACAGTGTAGGGGAAGATGAGGGACAGACCTTTTGTCCTCAAAGCATGATGTGATTCCTTTTCATGATAATTAACAGCAGGAAGCTTTTCAAGAAAATCAAATAATAACTTATCTATCTGCTGGACATGGTTTTATTTTTTACTTCCAAAAACCATGTGAATCAGCACTATTATAAAACTTCTTTACACGTGAGCAAATGAGCTAAAAGAGGCGATCCTTTTGCCTCAGCCTTCCAAGTAGCTGGAACTTTAGGCGCCTGCTACCACGCCCAGCTCATTTTTTGATTTATTGTAGAGATGAGGTCGCGCCAGGTTGCCCAGGCGGGTCTTGAACCTGTGGGCTCAGGCAATCCACTCACCTCGGCCTCCCAAAGCACTGGGATTACAGGCTGAGCCACCGAGCCCAGCCTGTCATAGTCTTTAACTTTATAAAGTCTGTTGTCTGGTAGATGAAGTTGGGTGAGTGAATACAAGAAGGTTGGGAAGGGAGGCTAAGGAAGTCTCGTAATGGGGTTAGGGTAGAAATAGTGTGCTGACCTGAGGGGGTGGGGCCTAGATGGGCATTCATGGAGTAGCTTCTCCCCTGGCAGTAATGGGGAAACAGTATGCCGTGTCAGTACTTTTGTACAGATAGGTCATTTGAAATTCTAGGGCTCATGTGTTAAGGACTGCCTTTCCATAAAACGATCTACACCTCTCTATACCCATTAAAAATAACTAAGAGTGGCAGTAGGAAGGCCTCAGTCAAGGAAATGATATTGTGACATTTGGTAGTGTAGCATCTGGACTAATTTCAAACATGAGCAAACAAATGTGGGACACTATTATCACTGCTGGTGGTGATGAACAGGAGAGATTCATATGTTCTTATCCTTTGAAAGATGATCTTAAAAATGTTTTAAGAAAGATGGCCTTTCTTAAATTTTTGTGTGAACCTAGTCCTTGACAAAAGTTTTAGAATATCTCACCTATATGATTAGCTGTGACTATTTTGCTTGAAAATTGTGTAGTGGAGAAAAACGACTGTATTAGAGTTGAAATTTATTGTAGTGATTTTATTATCGAATATACTGATCAGCCTATTTCAAATAATGCTAAAGAGTTTACGATACTGAGCCATTGTAGTATCCAGGTATTATTCTCAAAAAATAGTGGAACTGCTCTTTTTAACTCATGGTAGCTTCTCTGCTCCATATATGTTATTTCTTTTTGGCTCCAGTGGGTATCACCAATCAACTTGATCTCTTAGATCTCCAGTCTGAATTTCTGGTAGAAGTATCTGACTGCCTTTACTGACTATTTTTTCCAGTCATGTCCTAACTGGTTGACCGTCCATGGATGACTGCCTTGGGTTTAGATACCTTGCCCCAGTTCAGTTAGTTGGAGCTAGGTAGGGAATAACTGGGAATCATTTGACCGGTTGCTCACTTAATGGGCTGTGGGTGTGGCCATCGCTGAAAAGTATGGGGAAACATGCAGTGTTTCCCAGCTTTGGTTAGTAGTTGTGTTATATTTTTGGAAACAAAATTATGTATAGAGCAGCGGCCTTGCAATTGGTTAGAAAGCCTAAGCTCAGTATTTCTTCTTTCAGATCACCCTGAGATGGTGGAAGAAGTGAAAATAAAGCCGCCCAAACAGCAACAGGCAACAGAAATTCATTCTGATAAATTATCTCGTGAGTGATTTCAAACCTACCTAAATTTACTGCTCTTTGATAAATCCCTAAAAGAAGAAAATAGTTATCAGATAGTAAATATTTCTAAAGCATTGAACATTACCCCAAAGAAGTTATTCCTTTTTTCTTAGAATTTCCTCTTATCTATTGACAACCTATTTTCCTTCCAAATGATTTCTTTTCTTAAGTTTAGAAATTCTGAGCACTTTCTTTTTTCTTAGAGGCCTGAAAAGAAGGAGAGAAATTAGCTGTTGCTAATGGAAACTGTGTCTTGATGTCCTAACATTTGTGAAATATGCCTGCTCTGTTTTGTATAGGTAGTCCCTACTCCAGCTTGTAGAAAAGATTAAAAGTAAATTCCTATTTCAGTTGCTAGGTTGTCTCTGGTAGGCAAAAATTCATTAATAAGTTCATGATGAATACTCATTAAAATCTATTTTTCATGATTTCTGCTTTATACTAAGATTATTTTGATGTTTTAAAAATGTTTATGTTTTATAGAGATTGTATGTCCATTTTTCCTAACATGATCTGTTTTTTTTTTAATTTTGTTTTGTTTTTGTTTTAATAGGATTTACCACATCAGCAGAAAAAGAGGCTAAATTAGCCTATACCAATTCTTCCTCTACTCCTTTCTCTGTTCCTGCTACTCTTCTGCAGAAAATTCCCAACACCCATTTGCCATCTGCTGCAGCCTCTGACCTCTCCCAAGGGACTGGCCACCTTTCTGCTTTATATCAAATTCCTCCAGTTATCCCCACTGTGCCTCACCAGCCAACAGTGTTACTGAACACAGTCTCTGACAATGCTTCTCCCTCCATACATCCTGGAACACAGAACATACCAAGCCCTGCTGACCTGCCACGCTGTCGATCAGGCAGTTACACCATTGGCCCCTTTTCCTCTTTCCAAAGTGCTGCACACATCTATAGCCAGAAACTGTTTCGTCCGTATTCAGCAAAGGCAGGGGAGTGAGTAAATGAGAGGCAGCCCACAACATCAGCTCCTCCCCAGCCCCCATAAGGAAAAATATCATCTCTTCTCTTTGCCTTTTTTTTTCTTGAATGATAAAGGGACACATGCTACATTGTTTTAATGTGACTGAGGAAAACTCTTGCATTTCGTCCAGCAACATGCATTCATTGATAACGAAATGAAACAGGACTTCTTTTAGGTACTGGAGATGAAGAGATGAATATGAGAAGGCTTCTGTTCACTGGGAACCTACAGTCTAGTCAGGAATTTTCCATCACAAACAACCATAGACCTAGGAGTGTGCTATATATATGCATTCTTTGTGATTCAAATGGTTATTCCTGACATTAGATAAAATAGTATTTTAAGTCAAGAATGACCTTGAATAAATAACCAAAGAATTCTTAAAACAGGGTTTCTCAGTTTAAATTAAGTAGACCCATATTATCAGTTGTTTCCCCCTCATTTTTAAAATGTAGCATTCTTAAGATATAATTCACATTCCATAAAATTCGCCCTTTTAAAAGTATACAAGTCGGTGGTTCTTAGTGTATTCACAGAGTTGTGCAACCAACACCACTATCTAATTTTAGAACATTTTCATCATATCCATAGAATTCTCGTGCCTATTAGCAGTCACTGTCTATTTCTTCCTTCTCCCAGCTTCTAGCAACCACTAATGTACTCTCTGTTTCTACAGATTTGTCTGTTCTGGACATTTTATAAAAGTGGAGTTATACAATAGGTGGTCTTCTGTGAATGGATTCTCTTACTTGGCATAATGTTTCTATCTGTGTTGTAGCATGTACTTTATTCTTTTTCATGGTTGAATAATAGTCCATTGTGTGGGTATACCACATTTTGTTTATGCATTAATCAGTTGATGGATTTGGATTGTTTCTAGTTTTTGGCTATACTCATTATACTACTGTGACCATTTGTATAAGTTTTATGTGGACATGTTTTTATTTCTCTTGAGTATATAGTTAAAGTAGAACTGGTGGATTACATGATAACTTTATATTTTCTCTTTTTGAGGAACTTCCAAACTATTTTCCAGTGTGGCTTCACCATTTTACTACTAGCAATATATGAAGGTTTCAGATTCTCCACATCTTGCCAACACTTACTAGTTGTCTTATCTTTTTTATTTTACCCATCCTAGTAGGTATGAAATTGTGTCTCTTTTTTATGGTTATGACTTGCATTTCCTTAATGGCTGATGATGTTGAACATCTTTTCATTTGCTTATTAGCTATTTGCATACCTTCTTTGGAAGAATGTCTATTCAGATTCTTTGCCCAATTTAAAATTGATATGTTTGCCTTTTGATTGTTGAGTGTAATTTTTATATAGTCTAGATAAAAGCCCTTGCCAAATACATGATTTAGAAATATTTCCTCCCAATCTGCTGGTTGTCTTTTCACTTTCTTGAAGCACAAACATTTTAAATTTTAACAAAGTTCAATTTATCTATTTTTTTATTGTCATTTGTGCTTTCGGTATAATATCTGGAGAACTTCTGCCTAACCCAAGGTCACAAAGATTTTCTCCTGTGTTTTTTCCTAAGAGTTTTAATAGTTTAGGCTCATACATTTAGATATTTTATCCATTTTTGAGTTAATTTTTGTGTATAGTGTGGCTTACATATGGATATTCAGTCATCACAACACCACTTGTTGAGAAGAATATTGTTTCCATAGGATTGTCTTAATGCTCTTGTC
>NW_007251309.1:15391-93439 GCF_000164805.1 Carlito syrichta | reverse complement strand
CCACCAGCTTCTCCATTTTCTGCATGTTGGGACATGTTCATGGGTTTTGAAGATTTATAAACCTAGACAAGTCTCAGCACTCCACAGGCTATTCTCTTTCTCCCAAATGCTTCTTATAAAAGTTTTTTGCAGAATTCCCCCAAGCCTGGGGTTAAACCCAAGCTCTGATATTCACAACCTCTATAACCACTTAAAATTTAAACTCCCTAGGACTCAGTTTCTTCACAGAAAAGTCTACTAATGGTATCTCCCTAATGGGACAATGGTAAGGATGGATTAAATGAAAAAAAATGTAAAGTTCTTAGCACAGGGTTTAACATAAATAGCCCTGAGTATTATCTGTTGCAATTATCTGTTCAAATCAAACTTTACAGACAGGGCACCTAGTTTAGGTATTAATTTTCAATTGCATAAACTTTTGAAATAGAACATACATATAACAAAATACATATTTATAAAATAAATTTATAAATATATATGAAATGATATCTGCACAACGACTAATGTGGATAGGCTATAAAAATAAGAAGTAAAGTTCCTATGACTTGTATAAGGGTGGTTCTGAATGCAGAGGCAGGGAGGTCTCCCAGAGGCCTGAACTAGCCAGTGAACTGGGCCCAGGAAGTGGGACTTCAGTGGGATTGGTATGATATAGATTGTGATGGGGCCTGCTGTGAACCCAGACCTGGGTTCAAGAGACTGGCTGAGATGTTTAACATTGGGAGATTTTACTTTGAGGGCCCAAGATTTTCTCCTAAAACCCTGAGAATCTATGGCTACCTCCTATTCATGTTTGAATGCAGCAATGGATAGAGCAATAAATAAGCAGAGAACAGAGGGCTTTTAGGGCAGTGAAGTTTCTCTCTGTGATACTACAGTGGAGAATACACATCTCTATGCATTTGTCAATACCCACAGAATGTACACCAAGAGTGAACTCTAAGGTCAACTGTGGACTTTGGACAATATTAATACATCACTATGGGTTCATACATTGTAACAAATGAGCCCTCTGGTGGGAGATGTAAGGTGGGAGAGACTGCTTGTGTGATGCTGGGGGATGTATGGGAAATCTCTGTACCTTTTCCTCTGTACCACCTTATGAAAATTAGGTCATCCATAGCAGTTGCTGGTATTAGCAAGTTGCTGGTATTAGCATCTTTCTTTTCTTTACTCTACCAATTTCCCACATCTTGTCTGGCATTTCCTGAGCTTCCCAAATAAATCCCCTTCACTTGAACCGTTTTCTCAGTTTTGCTGTGAATCTAAAACTGCAGTAGCAAATAAAGTCTATTAAAATTAAAAAATAGAAATTGACCATCCATATGACCCAGCAATTCCTCTATTGGGAATATATCCGGAGGAACTCAAATCATTCTACAAAAAAGATACCTGCACAGGTATGTTTGTTGCAGCTTTATTCACAATAGCAAAAACATGGAATCAACCATGCTGCCCATGGAAACTGGACTGGATTAAAAAAATGTAGTACATATACACAATGGAATAGTATGCAGCCATAAAGAAGAACAAGTATATGGACTTCGCAGCAACTTGGTTGGTTTTGGAGTCGATCATACTCTGACCTATCACAGAAACAAAGAACAGAGTACCATATGTTCTCACTCATAATCAGACCTTGAATAATTATCATAATACTATAAAAAAGGGATTGACAGTTGAGAGAAACCGCTAGGAGAGGGAGGGTCGCACCTCATCAACAGGGGTACCCGCATAATCAACATTTGTATATCTAACCCTGAATTGTACCCCACATCTTTAAAATTAAAAAGTAAATATATACATACATAAATACATAAGCAATAAGTAAAATAAATAAAGTTTATTTAGTTTTTTTAAAAGAGACTATAGATGAGTAGAAACTTGTGATCTGTAAGTTGCCTGCATGGCCTGGAAGTCAAGTGGGTTTGCAGCCCCTCGGCAAGGGACTCTGGCATGGAGTTTTTGTGAGAGACAAGGAAGATGTGAGATGAATAAAACAGATTTGCACGTGGGGATCAAGTGTAAGTCCCTAATCAAATAAATAGGCAGTGGAAATGGTTAGTTGAAGCTTAATCATTTTTTAGCTTCTCGTGGTCTGTGCTTTTCTGCTTAATTTCCTCCGACTTTGTGTCCTCTGTTAAGTTTTTTCAAAGTAGCAGCCTGCACCAGACACTCTCATGAACTTTTGCCTAATAAAAGGAATCATTTATCTGTGACAAGATATTATGGCAAACTTTTTAACCAAGTGAGGAGGAAAATAATCACCATGAGACTACTGACTATTGTTACATTATATTAAGTCTAGCAACACAGTCATTTCCATGAATGATTTAATACAAAGATTCAAAGAACACGTGGCTATTGAGACATCAGTTTATCCATCCCTCATGCTTATCGCAGCTCCATTGCCTTCGTTGCTCTATGGTTTTCATTTTTAATGTCCTGAAAAATGATTATAGCTCCTGACAGATAGCCAATGTGTTTCCTGAAGTTAGTCACATTGAATGTCCTGTCGCACGAGAAAAAATGATGGTTGTGCAGACTTCACCATAGTGAAGACAACACAGGCTTGCTGCAGGATCAGATGGGTGTCTGTCTTCAGTTACATTACCGAAATGCTGCTTGGAATGCTCTGTTTATTCATGTATCAAAATTAGCACCTGTCTTGTGTTAGATATCATGAAATTCTCAATAAATACAGCATGCATCGTGTATGCACAGGACATGCTTAGACTGAAAATATATTTCTTGATTATCTAAAATTCAAATTTGACTGGGTGTGCTCTATTTGGATGTGCTAATCTGTCGACCCCATCCCTCAGTTAGTGTGTAGTCTGGCGGGGACACAACCACACATGCTGATAATCACCATACAGTGCCATCAGTGCTTTGAGGAGAGTGACAGGAATTCCTGAGACACACTACAGCAATGGCTACTAATGCAGGGTGTTGGAGACCAGGGAAATCTTCCCTCAAGAGTTAACATACAAACTGAGGCATAAAAGACAATAAGAATTAGGCTAGACAAACGAGCAAAGGTAGATCTTTAGGCAGAGGGGACAGAATTTAGATTGGATATTCTCAGTATTCTGCCCTACCCACAGAATCTGAACACTCTGGGTAAATCTTCCAATATCTCCTGAACCTGCAACTTCTTAAATGTGCTTCTCTGTTCCTAAGGACTCTCCTGCCCACAACAGAAAAAGTCCACTGTGTGACTGTGGGTGGAGTGGGTTGGAGATCTGAAGAGTAACAGCTCCCCACCCCCAGAAGCAACCCTTCATTGATAGCTCTTAGGGACTGGAGTATAGATATCCCAGCTTTCTCACACTTCATATGGGAAATCATGGAGACATGTGCGCTGGGATGTTTCACAACATTTCACCACCTGATGAAAATCGGGTGATTGATAGAAGTTGATGGTTGTAGTATCTTTCTTTTATTCACTCTACCAGTTTCCCTCATCTTGTTTGGTCTTCGCTGAGTTTCACAAATAAATCCTCTTCACTGAAACCCATGTCTCAGCGTTGGTTTCTGGAATAACCAAAACTCAGGTGAGGTGAATGAATGCTCAGGCAGGCAGCAGGCATTGCATATTTGAGAACAACAACAAACCTGCTCCTGGCTGGAATCTGGGGTGTGGACAGCAAGTGGTTAGAGGTAAGTCTGGGCTTCAGGAGCATTTAGAGGTTTGGGTTTATTCTGAAAGCACTGGGAAGATGTCATACGGGAAATGTTAAGGGAGTAGCATGATTAGATTATTGTACTAGGCACATCTTTCTGGTTGAGGGCTGGAGAAGGAGCTAGAAGAAAGCAAACACACAGAAAAGTAAAGTAGGAGTTCGGGAAAGGATGTAGGACCTTCTTGAAGCACCCATGGGAGAAGTACTCAAGTAGCACTGCGATGCAAAAGGGAGCTCACTCCAACAACACCTTGTTGATGGAGGATATGGGGTTGATGGAAGGAACAGCACAGTTTTCTGCTTGGACACTTGTGGCTTGTGGAGACAGTGTTTCTTAAGCTAAACTAGAGAGCACAAAGATCTACATTTGATGGTAAAATGCCCAATCTTTCCTGCCCCTCAAATATCTAGATAAATGTGGCTAACACTTCCAATTCTATAACCAGCAAATTCCAAATGTCTTCTCCAAACTTCCATAAATTCTAGGGGGAATCCATTCTTGAGGATAATAATTTCTCATCATCCATTCATTCTCCATCTGCAATGTCAACATATGTCACCTACATTTAAACTAAATTTGCTCAATCCATAATAACACTCCATCACTTGATTTCCAAAAACAACAGACAAATATACACACATATATACACAAATGGACACACACACAAAAATCCCAGTAAGCATTTCATAAGTTTAATTGCTTTAGCTGAATATTTTTGGACTTGTGAGAGATAATTTAATATAGACCCACACGGTCTGCAGATCTCCAAGCCTTTTCTGCACTTATTATTGTCCTCTGTCCATGAAAATATGTGTGTATACACAACTACATAATATTTAATGAACTATTGATAGTGAGTTTTGAAAGACGGTGGCGCGCAGTGAGACTCAACACCCTTTAAGGCCAAGAGATTTAATGGGGGTGAGCGCAGTTGGCTGGTTCTTTCACCCACCTCACCCACCAACGTCCTCTGCCAGCAGGAAGTAGCCAGATCGATAAACTCCGCCCCTTTATCACTTAACCAAAGAGGTGGGAATGAAAGCCAGCCAGCCATGAGGAACCCGCCCCCTCCAAAGGCTAAGCCTAGGCGTGGCCCCCACCTAAAATGGTGCTCCCGCCTAAGAAGGCGCCCGGACAAACTAACATGGAGGCTCAGACAAGGCTCTCCAGGTTCTTCTTCCACAACAAAGCCCACCGTTCCCGCGCCCGTGAAACCCCCTGCCAATCCCAAAAATACCTCACCTGCTGACCAATAGGTAACCGACAGGTCGCTTTAAATTTCTAAAAAATCTGCCACACCCCTGCCTCCATGCTGCAATCTGATTCTCAGGTTCTGTAGCCACTGCACTCACCCCCATTAAATCTCTTGGCCTTAAAGGTTGGGTGTTGAGTCTCACTGCGTGCCCCGTCTTTCATGTTTCACATAACATTTTATTTTACTCTGTGAATACACCAGTGTATATTACTATACACTAATAATGGTGAAATTATCAAAATTCACTATTTCACTGCTTTATTCCTAGTGTCTGTTACCTAACAAGTGTCTGATAAATAATTCTCAATTGACCAAATAATGAATAGTGCATGTATAACTGTTTACCTGAATAATTTCTTTAGATCTATGCCTTGGCTTAGGACAAAGGAAGAAAGAATGAGGCAGCTGCTGAACATCACTTAGAGCTTTTCATGTTGTTACACCCAGCAGATTGAAAGTGATGCGTGGTGGTGATTAATCCTGGCAATGATGTGAGTCATGGTGGCCCAGTATGTGGTCCTTTATGTTATTAAGAGTTCATCTATGGTATATTAATCAGATTATATATTGGGTTTTACAGCATACATGGAGAAGAGGAAGAAGAGAATCTTGTCCCATTAAATGAGTATCTTCAATCTATTTATAATTCATCTCTTGGAGGCAGATGCTCCCTGCCCTAGTGTCTGGAGAAAAGATGAACAAATGCTAAGCCAAAGTGGAAAGAGCATCTTTTATCCTTCCTCTGTGCTTGCTGCTTAATCAGCATCAATGTCTTGCTACCAAAATTGTTAGATTGCTTAGAAGCATCACAGCTCGGTGGCTCTTAGTTCTGTGTATGCTGGCAGCTGCCACTGCCGTCCTACCTGTGACTCACACATGTCTTCCTGAAATGCCCCAAAATGAAAGTTTCTTCTCAAATTTTGCTTTTTACTCAATGTTGCTCAACAAAACCAATCAGTCACTAATCTCTGGGTGTTCAGTTAGGTTTTATTAGATGGAATTATTCTCAAACAATATTCCTTTTCTTGAAGGATAAAAAGTTTATTTGCAACCAGTAATGAACACTAGGGAGACTGGAGCACAGGTAGGAAGAGAAAGGAGCAGAGGATAAAGCTATTTGTGAGCTAGGGTCAGATCATGAAAGACCTTGTCTCTCTCTCCCTCTTTGGCCATGGTGTGAGTCATGGGGGCCTGGTAAGTGGTCCTTTATGTTATTAAGAGTTTATTGGTGGTTTATTAAGCAGATTGTAGATTGGATTTTATAGCATACATGGAGAAGAGACTTGTGTTCCATAATATGAGCTCCTTCAATCTATATATAAATCTTCTCTTGGAGGCAGATGCTCCCTGCCCCAATGTGTGTGTGTGTATGTGTGTGTGTATTCTATATGTAATAAGATGGAATTGAAGCTTTGAAGGCAGAATGTCATGATACAACCTAATATTTAAAAGGGTCTCTTTGGCATAAAGCAAGCAGGAAATCCTAACAACAGATTAAGGGGTTCTTATAAATGTCCAGGAAAGAGGGATATCATGGTGTGGAATGGGGCAGTGGCAATGGACCTAGAGATGTGGACTAATTTGCCATCTATTTTTGATGAGTTCAGTATCTTATTATACATGAGGGAGGATGCAAAGCCTATTTCAAGTTTATAAATTTAGATGAAATTAGTCACTCATTGCAATTATACCACAAGGCATCACTGGACTCTGGAATTTTAGCAGATATTGCCTGGTGACTTGTCAGCTGGGTGGACCCACTGGTTTTTGAGGCACACAGCTGCATAATGAAATGGAATGTCTTTGACCCTTAACAACCTGTATGCTAGAATTTTAGGTCCCATGAGGTGTGATAGGTGAGAGGTCCCCCAGGAGAAGCCCTAGCAACCGCCCTCCTTCTGAAGGGGTTAGACCAACAGTGTTTTCTTAGGATGTTTCTCAGCCGTGGATCACTGGGGTGCCAGAGTAGAATGAAGGGGTCACTCCAGAGGCAGAGCTGTAATACCTATCCCCTCCCACTCTATACCTCCCTCATACCTGGGGTCCTTGGCAACCAGTCCATCTCAGCTGATGGCCTCTCTGTCTTTCCAGGTCTTCAGGTCAAAGTCTCTACCTCACTCTGGACTCATCTCTTTCTCTCATACAATATCCAATCTGTCAGGAAATTATTTTTCCAGCTCCTTTATATATACATAAACAGATTTAAACCACTTCTTATCTTCTCCACTGGTACCCATAAGTTCTAATTCACCTGGCCTTCCACCTGGATTCTACACCAGACCCATTATAGATCTCTCTGTCTTTATCCTTTATCTCTTTATTAGTCAAGGTCTCCCAGAGAAACTGAACCAATAGAAATATATAAGTGTATAAAAGCATATTTGTTCTGGGAATTAGCTCACATGAATAAGAAGAAAAAGAAGTTCCATGGCCTGCCATCTGTGAGCTGGAGAGCCAAGAAAGACAGTGGTGTGATTCAGTCTGAGTCTGAGTCTGAAAACCAGGGGGGTGCTGGTGTAGTTCTAGAGACTGGGAGTCTGAAGGCCCACAAACCAAGAGCTCTGATGTCCCAGTGAAGAAGATGGATGCCCAGCTTAAAAAGAGACAGAGAATCCACACTTCTTCTGCCTTTTTGCTCTATTTGGGCCCTTGATTAATCAGATGATATCCATCCACATTGGAGAGGGTGGATCTTCTTTATTCAGCCCATGGATTCAAATGTTAGTTTCTTCCAGAAACACCCTCACAGACACACTCAGGAATAGTGTATAACCAGCTATCTGGGCATCCCTGAGTCCAGTCACACTGACACATTAAATTAATCACCACATCATTCATATCCCATATACACTCAAGGATGAAGCAGAAGCCAGGGTAGCCTTATAGAAACATACAGTACCATCATCCTGTTACACTGAGAGTAAAATTCAGTGTCATTATATGGCCAGCCCTCCCTACCTGGGAATCCCATATCTCATATTCAACTAACTGCAGACCAAACATATGATATTTTCTGGATGCAAAACCTGCAGACTTGGGGGACCAAGGAACTGGAGTATACCTGGATTTTAGCATCTGCCAGGGTTCCTGGAATCAATTCCTTGTGGTACCCAGGGACAGTATTCCTTTTAATATCTTTCATGGTCTCACATGATGTGCTCCCCCCGGGTCTTTTTGAGTGTCTCTCCCACTACCCTCATCCTAACTCACTCTGTGCTCTGGCCGCACTGACTTTCCTGGCCTGGCCTTCCTGGGATCACACTGTCCCCAACTCAGACCTGTGCATGACCCATTCCCTCTGCTAGGCACATGATCTCCCTCAGCAACTTAAAGTCCTTGCTCAAAAGTCATATTTGTCACATGGCTTACCCTCAACACAGTATCTAAACTTGCAGTCACAGCCCCACACACCCCACATGAACTCAGTTCCCTTATTTTACTTTGCTCTTACCTTCATTCCATAATTTGCATCCCCTTATCATATACCACAATTTACTTCTCTATTGTTTATGTTTTCCCTTTTCTCACTCCCCAGAATAGAAACCCTACAAGAAGGGGGACCTTTTTCTGTTTGATCCCTTCCTTCTTGGAATTAACATTGCTGTAGAGAAAAGGGAGTCAATAAACACACACACGCACACACACACACACACACAAACACACACTACGTTAGGTTTCAGTACTGACAAGGTGAGAAGAAAGGACAGGACTTTTCCTGTGGTAAAGATACATAATTGTCAGTAAGATGGTTAGAGAAGCTGTCATTGAAGAAGGGCATTTGAGTTAGACCTGCAGATGAAAAAGGAGCTTTTTGAGATGAGAGGGAAGCGCGTTCTTGGCAGTGAACAGTGAGTGTGAGACAAGCACGTATGCTATAGCCGGAAATGTTGGTTCCTTGCCCCAGTAGCTGCTTAGCCCCTTTGAATCCATTCAGGGCTGTGGAAGTCAGTTTGTGTGCACCATGAAAGCTCCCTAGATCCTTCTTTGTCTAAGGGATTCTTTGTCTGGATCCTTCTTTGTCTAAGAGAAGATGCTCAGTTGATGCAAGGTAACCCAGAAATAACAGCTCTCAGGTAACGTGAGGTGGGAGTCTTGGACAAATAAACTAGTGGCCTTGTTCCACAGCAAGTTTTTCTGAGGCACACTGTGTGCATCATTCCTTATAGGAGTCTTAGAGGAATATGGGTGCCAGTTACTTACAGGATCAATCACCCTTTGATATTTTTACTGCCCTTTCTTTCCCCTATCTCACTTTTCCCATCCTTTCACTTGTGATTTCTGGAACTGACTTATACACATATCACTTGACCCTAAGTCCTCCTGTCAGTGCCTGCTTTTAGGAGAATTCCAAATAGTACTTTTGCTAATAATTGAATAGCAAGAACTGAAGGCTCACCACACATTGGAAAACAGCATAGGGTTATTTAATCTTTCTCTCCTGCTTGCCTTGGCTAGTGGTGGAAGGAGCCGCCTTAGGAAAGAAAGAATTCAGAAAGCAGACCCCTGAGGGTTGGGAAGCAACCAAAGGAGTACCCTCAGATGGAGGTAAAAAGCAGACTCCAGTCATTGGATGTCGTGGCAGCTCCCGAGTGGGATCAGAGCCTTAGTGATCAGACTGAGGTTCAGATCTGGGTGGAGAGAAAAAGAAGCAAAGAAGGAAAACAGTTCTATAGAAACTGAGAGTACAGCAATGAGTCCATGGTCAAAGCTGGACAGAGGACAGAGCTTGGCTGCAGACAACTAGGCAGATGTTCATTTTGAGAACTTCAGTGTTCATTTTCATTCTTCTGCATATGGCTAACCAATTTTTCAAACAAAATTTATTGCATAGAATATATTCTTTTCCCATTATTTGTTTTTGTCAGCTTTGTCAAAGATCAGTTGGTTGTAGGAATGCGGTTTTATTTCTAGGTTCTCCATTCTGTTCCATTGGTCAATCCATCTATTTTTGGGCCAATACCATGCTGTTTTAGTTACTATATCCCTATAGAGCAATTTGAAGTCAAATGATGTGATGCCTCCGCAATTTTGCTTAGAATTGCTTTGGTTGTTCAAGTCCTTTTTTGAATCCATATAAAATTTAATATTTTTTTCCTAGTTCTGTGAAAAATGAAGTTTGATCAGGATTGCATTGAATATGTAGATTGCTTTTGGCAGAATGGTCATTTTAATAATATTGATTCTTCCAATCCATGAACATGGAATGTTCTTCCATTTGATGGTGTCATCTACAATTTTTTTTCATCAGTGTTTTGTAGTTCTCCTTGTAGACATCGTTCACTTCCTCCGTTATGTATATTTACAGGATGTGTGTGTTTGTGTGTGCATGTGTGTGTGTGTATATGTGTGTGTAGCTGGTGTGAATGGGATTGAGCTCTTGATTTGGGTCTCACTTGAGCATTGTTGTTGTATAGGAATGTGACTGATTTTTGTGCATTGATTTTGTGTCCTGAGATTTTTCCGAAGTCATTATCAGGTCTAGAGGTTTTTTGGAGGAGTCTTTGGAATTTTCTAGGAATATAATCATGTCATCCACAAACAGGATTAGTTTGACTTCCTCCTTGCTGATTTGGATGCTTTTTATTTCTTTAACTCAAGATGGATCAAGTACTTAAATGTAAGACCTGAATCTTTAAAAAATCCTAAAAGAAAACTTAAGAAACATTCTTCTGGACATTTGCCTAGGCAAATAATTTATGACAAAGACCTCAAAAGCAACTGCAATACAAACAATAATAGACAAACAGGACTTAATTAAACCAAAAAACTTCTGCACAGTGAAAGAAATAATAAACAGAATCAACAGAAAACCTACTGAATGGGAGAAAATATTTGCAAATTATGCCTCAGACAAAAAGTTAATATTCAGAATCTACAAAGAACTCAAACAACTCAACATACCCACAAAAATAATCTTATAAAAAAGGACACAAACAGACACTTCTCAAAAGAAAACACACAAGTGGCCATCAAATATATTTTAAAATATTCAACATCAGTAATCATCAGAGAAATGCAAAATAAAACCACAAAGAGCTATCACCTCATACCAGTCAGAATTGTTCTTACTAGAAAGACAAAAAATATCAGATGTTGGTGCAATTGAGCAGAAAAAAAGAAAGCTCATCCACTGTTGGTGCAATTGTAAACTAGTTCAATCTCTATGGAAAACAGAATGGAGATTTCTCAAAGAACGAAAAATGGAATTACAATTTGATCCAGAAATCCCTTTACTAGGGATCTACCCAAAGGAAAAGAAATCAATGCACTAAAAAAGATACATGTACCCATATGTTCATTACAGCACTATTCACAATAGCAAAATCATGGAACCAACCTAAGTGCTCATCAACAACTGACTGGGTAAAGAAAATGTGGTATATGTATACCATGGAATACTGCATAGCCATGAAAAATGAAAGCGTGTTTTTTTTGTAGCAGCATGAATGGGGCTGGAGAGCATCATCCTAAGTTAACTTACTCAGAAGCAGAAAACCAAATATCATGTGTTCTCACTCTTATGCAGAAGCTAAGTGGTTACAAAGACGGAAATAATAGATACTGGGGACACCAATAAGAGGGCAGGTGGAGAGGGGGAGTTAGAGTTCAGAAATTATCTATTGGTTACAGTGTTCACTATTTGGGGAAAGGGCCACCTGAGACCCAATCCCCACCACTGCACAATATGTCCATGTAGCAAACATGCATGGTACCCCTTAAATCTAAAATAAATAAAAATAGCTCCAATGTGAAGTCAGAGAGTCCTTTATTGAGCTATTTATTATTCTGATTCAAATGTAATTGAGTCATCTAAAACATCTGATTAATACTGAATATTGTGTACATTCTGAAAAAAAAAATTGCTAAGTAAATACCTGAGTGTGGGGACTGGCAGGATAAAATCAGTATTAAATCAATATTCCACGGTGATTTAGGGTGCAATTTTTCTATCTTGTCATTCCACTCTTGTTACAAACTTCCTTGCAGAACTAGCAGTGTCAGTCAAGATTTTGATAATACAATTAGTATAAAAAATTATTTTATCAATAAATCAGGAATTTGAGTAACTACTATTCACAAGTATTTATACAGATGCTGAGGTCAAAGTATTATCCATCTGAGAAATACCTCTCTCTCTGTGCTTTTATGTCTGCAGTTCTAAAATTTTGTACAAAAGATGCTTGCATATACAGAGCTACTTGATATGGCATTCAGGTTTTTTATTGTTTCGTGCTGAAGTTTCAACTTTTTAAATACCCTCATTGGGTTGTCGCTTTGCTAAACTTTGGTCTGGCCACGTGGTCCTTTGAGATATGGTTGCCACGTTTCCTAGCGTTGGCCCCTTCCCTAACTTTGGGAGGTGAATCTCCTCTCTATTTTCTCTCTCTTTCTCTAATTTACTTTCTAAATAAACTATATTTCCTAATCTAAAAAATGTACCCGCATTGGCTATTGTTAGGCTTTCTGTGGAATAGTGTGTATGTGTTTGTGTAGATGTGGGTAGAGGCTGAGGATTCTTTCTCAGGCAGATATGCATTTATTCTCAAAACTGGAAACATCCATCAAAATTGAAGAAACATCATCATTTCATGTCCTTCTCTCTCTTCTCTATCCCTACCGTTTTACTAAAAACAGGATGAGGAAGGTGTGACAGTCTTTGAAAAACATTTCAGGTTTAAAATGATCTTGACAATTGAAGGGGCACATCAACTTACATCTTCAGAGATGATACCAAAGAAAAGGTGAAACACACAAGTATTCTCATGAAGAACTGAAATATCTGCCTTGTACTGAAGTTGTCAGGAAGTATAAAACCACCAGGAACATATTTCTTATTACCATTTTTGTGACTGTTCGTAAAATCTCTGCCAACACAGTCTCTCTTACTTCCCCAAAACTTTCTCATTAAAATGAAAACTTCCATCTGAATTTGGTCAATGTGCTGACAAGTATCGAGCATATTGTTTCAAATCAGTTTCTCTATCACAGAGCTTTTATCTTGGAATGGCAGGGAGATCTAACGGGGGAATGAGACAACAAACCAATATGTTTTGAAGTGGGAAGGAGTTAGAAAAAATCTAAAATATCTCAAGTCATGTATTTTTAAGTTGTCTTATTTTGACTTCCTTTGCTTTTGTTAATATTAAAGTGTGCATGTTCAGAAACAGTATTTTAGAGGCAGTTACTTGAGGGACATAGCTCTAATTTCTCTAGTTTAAAGTGGTGAATCCTGACATATCATGGAATCTCAAAGCTTCTGCATTTGCGGTGGGCAGAACTTATGACTTTTCTTTTCACATTAGACTAAATCTTGCACAAAACATAATAGCAAGAGCCGTATCTTGTAAGCTTTTATTTAATATTAGGTAGGAAGGATTGGAATTCTGTTTTTCCATGTGAAGGAACTCTGTGTGTGACTATGTCTTTATATTTAAAATTGAAAAAATATATATTTCATTAGATGACGAATTTGATGTCTTACATGGGCCTTGAGCAAAATTTAAACACTGCAAGATGTTCTTCATGGAGCAACAGCTGGAAAGTACTTCACAGCAGCTGTTAATATAAATAATTTACTGATAATTGTTCCGAGGACTTTTCTCAAACTGCATGCCAAGGTGGATAATGGCGCAAAGCAGAGATATAATATTATAATTATTTACTCCTATTCACCCCTGTTAGCTGTAACACAGAGGGGACTCATGCTCCATTTCATAAAGTATGAATCAATCATGGACAGATGTTCACAAGAACAGTATATTTTTGCAGCCTTAAGTTCTTAAGTAACTATTGTTTTAAGTTACTATGTTGTCAAAATCATCTAACCCAAGGCTTTGCCATGCCATTTAAGATTCAAAGTCTATTCTGGAGTGGGCAAGAGAGGAAGAAGACAGAAGGGACATTAGATGGAGAATTCTAATAGACCCAAGGCCACAGATAAACATGATTGTCAATATTTTGAAAGACAGTTTGTCTTGCATGTGCCCATCAGAAACTAAAGCTTTTTAATAGCAGTATTTAAGAGATACTAACAATATTTGTATGTTTTATCTATCATTGACTGAGTTAAAGAGGCTTAACATATGGACCTGGACTGGGTCTTTGCAAGCTTCTGAGGGATGATACCAAAACCCCACCACTGGATGTCTCTCTCCCCTTCTTGGTTCTACTCTTACCCTACAGGGGAACTGAATAACTCTACAAAGACTTTCTTTGACATTATTTCAACATACCTCCTGAAAGACCACTAACTCATTATAGGGTAGCTCTGTGTCTGCTGCATGTGATTTCTTTTAGGTTACAACATCAGTCAGAGCAGACGCAGTGCCTACTTTCAGACAACATCCCAGCAGCTAGCAAGTACGAAACACTTACCATTTATTTTCAAGTGAATGCATGAGGTCGAAACATACTTGTACTGGAAACTTTGACATGGTTTGATCTTAGAATTGTGCAAATGAAAATGCAAATGGAGGCCAGGCATAGTGGCTCACACCAGTAATCATAGCATTTGGGGAGGTGGAAGCCAGAGGATTGCCTGAGTTCAGGGATTTGAGACCAGCCTGGAAAACATGGCCAGACCTTGTCTCTACAATAAATCAGAAAGTTAGGTAGGTGTGGTTGCATGTACCTGTAGTCTCAGCTACTTGGAAGGCTAAAGATGTTGGGTCACCTGAGCCTAGCAGGTCGAGGCTGCAGAGGCCGTGAGTGTGCCACTGTTCTCCAGCTTGGGAGACAGAGTGAGACTCCAACTCAAAAAAAAAAAAAAAGGTAGAAATTGACCTAGCTCACTAAGGCATTTTGTTGAGGTGTTTATGATTCTCCCTGTCACAAGCAGGTGACAAAACAGCAGAGTCTAAAACAACACCAGTTTTTAATTGCTTGTAAATATTTCTGAATTAAAAGAACAATGCTGTGACTGGTTGAAAAATAGAGTCCCTGTAGCTGACAGGTGCCTTCAGGTCTTGTTCTCATTTACCTGTCTTCTTGTTTCCTCCACTTTCTTCTCTTCCAGACAAGCTTCCCTGACCAATGCAGACCATGATGGTCCCTCCTTTCTCTTGCCTTCATGTGCCAATCCTGCAGTTGGGGAAAGCACTGACTTATGTCAATGATAAGGAGCACTAGGCCTTCACAGAAAAAACAAAAAGGTGTTCCATTGTTGCCCTAACAAATTGCTACAAACTCAGTGACTTAAAACAACACAAATCACCCTTTTGAAAGTCAGAATTTCTAAATGGGTTTCACTGAGCTAGAATTAAGGTGATGGCAGGTCTCTGTTTTTCTCTGGAGACTCTAGGGGACAATCCATTTACTGTTGACCCTTAGATGACATGGATTTGAACTTTACAAGTTCATTTATACATGGATTTCTTCAGCCTCTGCCACTCCTGAGACAACAAGACCAACCCCTCCTTTTTCTGCTCCTCTCAGCCTAACCTGTGAGAAGATGGCAAGACTGAAGACCTGTATGATGATGTACTCCCACTTCGTAAGTAATGAATAGATTTCCTCTTTCTTATGACATTCTTAATAACATTTTATTTTATCTAGCCTATCATATTGTAAGAATACAGTATATAATAGCTGTTGCATGCATAGCATGTGTGAATTGACCGTATGTTATTAGTAATGCTCCCAGTCAATTGTGTAGGCTGTTAGTAAAATTTGGGGGGAATCAGAACTTACGTGTGGATTTTTGACCATGGGGACGTCAGCAACCCTAAGCCTTGCCTTGCTCAAGGGTCACCTGCACTTGACTTTTCCAACATCTAGAGGTAACTGGTCCCTCTCATCTTCAAAGGCAGCAAGGGATGGCTGAGGCTTTCTTATATCATCTTTCTGACCCTGAGTCTTCTTCTGCTTTCCACTTACACTTGTAAAAAATCTGTGTGATTTCATTGGGCTCACTTGGATACCCAGTTGATAAGAAGCCTTAATCCTATCTACAATATTAATTCCCCTTTGCCCTGTAATATAACATATTCACAACTTCTGGGATTTAGGATGGAGAAATCTTTGGAGAACCATTGTTCAAGCCACCAGGGTAACCCTTCTCAGCATTGTAGATTCTCTCTCTCTCTCTCTCTCTCTCTCTCTCTCTCTCTCTCTTTGTTTAATGATCACATTGTCCCCTTTTTATCCCAAGGGCTGCCTTTGGTCAGGTCCCTATAATTATTTTTTTTCCAGATTTCATTAACAATTGACAGCAATTTTGCTTTCAGGTATAAAAAGATACACAGATCCATTTTTTGCATTCTTAGCCCAATATTTAAAATCAGTCACTTTCCACAGAGGCTCTGGTTCTCATTACTGGTAAATAGTATTTAGAGACCATAATGTGGACCATGGGAGCCGCTATCTCTTCTTGAACACCACAGCGTCTTGATTACTATAAATTAATAATAAGTCTTAAAATTGGGTACTGCTTCCTCCAGCTGTGTTCTTGATTTTCATTATTATTTTGGCTATTCTAATTTCGTTTTATGTCCACATATATATTTTAGAATTGTTTATCTGTATCTACTAAATCCTGGTGGGCGTTTTGCATTAAACTAGCTTTGCATTAAATTTAAAGATAATTTTTGGGAAACTGACATTGTGCTATGCTTAGTCTTCCAACCCATAGACATGGTGTATCTCTCATTTGATATATGTATTCTGTGGTTCTTTTATCAGCATTTGTAATTTTCAGCCTATCAAATTTTGCATGTTTTGTTAAAATTACATCTATGTATTTAACTTTGGAGAAGTTATTCTACATAGTATATTTTGTAGGGGTATTTTTGGTGTTTGTTTTAAATTTTGATTTCAGTTTACACACTGGTAAAGTATAAAAATATTGCTGATTTTTGGGCTGTTGACTTTGTATTATGAGACTTTACTAACTCACGTATTAATTCTAGATGATTTTTAGAGATTATTTAGGGTTTATAGGCTGCGTGTTCATTTTGGAAGGCTCACGACATTGTTCTCACCCCTTACCCTCATTTATTGACATCTTCTTTCTGGAAGATTGTCAGCTGCCATGGCACAGAGAGACAAACGAATTAGATGAAGCTTGTAAGCCTCATATATCTTATACCTAGAAGTGCCCACATTATTTTTGTTCACATTTAATTGGCCAAAAAAATTCACACTGCCACTTCTCAGATACAATTTTGTGAAGTACTAGCTACTAAACACCCTACTATGTACAATAGTAGGTGTTCATATCTGTTAGGATTCTTTTCCGTAACATAGCCCCATAGGGAAATTCAAGGTCTTTTTGTTCTCTCTCTCTCTCTCTCTTTCTCTCTCTCTCTTTCTCTCTCTCTCTCTCTCTCTGTGTGTGTGTGTGTGTGTGTGTGTGTGTGTGTGTGTTCAGGAAGTGTGGATAATATATTGGCATTGCAATTTTTTTAATTGAGTGAAATAGCAGAAGTGACTGAAGTGTTTTAAGGTAGCAGTTGTTAAACCCAGAACGTCTGTAGAGCTTTGTAGAAAACAAACTGAATTCCATAGTTTACTTCTACGTGACCTCCTGACCTCTTCATCTGGGATAAGGCTCAACAATATTTGTTTGAGGAAACTCCTTAAGAGTTTTGATGATCAGAGTTGGGAACCACTCCAGGGGGTGCAGCAAGTGAAAAGGAAGCTTGGGATCCCAGGCCATAATGAAGGTGAGTTGACCTGCTATCAGCCCTTAGTGACTTCCTCTATACAAGAAACCCTGCCTCTTGCCTTAGGCCACTCCTAGGAGGTTTTAAAGTCTCTCCTCATGTACCTCACTAACAGTGGTTTTGAGGTAAACACAGAAAGACCACATGCATCAAGGACTCCAGTGCTTGGAAACAATTTCTACTGGAGGTCTGCACTTTAATATTTTCCTCAGACACAAGCATATTCAAGTAAAAGACATACAAAGTTCTTCAAAATTATAGTATACTGGGGTAAGAAAAAGTTTAATGGTAGATCTATAATTATCCTTCCTCTTTCTTTGGTGTTATGTAGATGCTGAACATTCCCCCAAAGCAGCAGGACTGAGTGAACACGATGTGACTGACCAGTCTCCTTCCCTCATGAAGATCCAGAAAAGAAGGGCACTCAGAAAACCAGGAAAATGGAAGAAAGTGCTTGCTTTTTAGCTAGATAGGCACCTGACAGTGATCAAACCCATAGAGAACAGAATGGGGAGTCTTCTCTGCTCAATCGGCATGGACATATGGAGGCTACTTCATGGCCAGCCCTGTGCTGGATCTTGCAAAGGTGACCCAGTTGCAGTCACCAACCATCAGTCACTCATAGTCCAGTGGGATAGACCAAGAACTTGTGAAATCTAAAGGGGGGAGACCTTTTGGCCTACTCAGGAGAGTGGTGGAAGAGGCAGCATTTACTGGAATCACTATGATGTTGCCCTACTGAGAAAAGGGTCTTGAGAATAAGAAGAAGCGTAGTCGCGTTTCCAAATAGTGGCAGGACAGGGCTTGCACTGACAGCATGCGGTGAAGACTGTGGAGTGCAGAGTGTATAATGAGTGAACTTGTCTGACTCCTGGATGGACGTGACCAACACACAGCTCAAATGTGATTAAGCATAAATATAGTCATAAATAAGTTCACACGTTAGCTCACGTTGTTGAAATGTACAGGAGAGAACTGGGTTCTCTAAAAAACTGTTTTCAGATCATGGGATTTTCATTTTTGGGTCTAGTTTATTCTGTAATTCTCAAGTTGACACTTCCCAAGTAAAACAAGATGGACATCGGTGACTCCAAGCTATTCACATCAGCTTAGACAACTAAAAGAAGAAAACAGCTTTCCTCCATAGACTCAGCAAAATCCCAGGGGCAGATCTCATTGGCTTACAAGTCCGCCCTTTAAATACTTTCTGTGAGGCATTATGCATGGATTGGTCAGGTCTGGGTTAGGTGACTTCCCTGTGCTCTGGGATTGAAGTCAGACATAAACCAGATTCACAGTGGTGCAAGGGCTGGGGTTGGAAGGGGAAAGGTGAATCTACAAAAGAAATCAGGCACTCATATAAAAAAAAAGGATTGATTATGGGAAGAGAGAAAATAGAAATAAAAGCAAACAAGCAAATCACAGATGTTTACTATAAGAAGGCAGTTAGTAAGTAAATGGTTGCCATCATGCTTACATGCAGTGGAATTTTTCCCACTATAAGGCATTGAACCAAACTGAAATTTGCAGAAAAGCAAATCCTAGAAGGATAAAACAGAACGAGCAAAGGACAGGTAAATAGTTCTGCACGGTGTGTGTTTGTTTATTTTTGTCTTGTTTTGTTTTTCTTTGTGTTATTTTCTTTGTAATGAAAATAAAATGTTGTAGTATTTGCAAAAACAATAATGCCTCCTTGGACGAGCATACTAGCTTGGCTTAGAAAACTTTATTTTATTGTATTCCTATTGTTAACAAGTCTGTAAGTTTAGAAGAGGTGTAGAGAAACCTAAGGTTGTTCTTAAAATAACATTTGAAATATTTTCAATGTTTATAAATTGTACATACACTCTTAACTGCTGAAGACTCAAATCCACACTTCCAAAGAAAAAAAGAAAAGTTATAAATAGTGGACTTTTTTTTGAGGCAGATTTTTAGAGCATTAATGATATAACTATGACCAGTCAGGGGGTCAATCTTTGATGAATCAGTCCTGGACTGACTGGATTTTGTTTGTTTTTTCACTCCAGATTTATTTAATTTAGTAAAGGTTAGAAGCTCACGCAGTAAGTCATTTAAAAATATGTTAGAACATTCGTTGGGCACGTCTCATCCTTCTTGTTCAGCGTAGAAAGGGGATGCAGAGTCCACATCTCTTATTTGTCTGATATGAGGGACCTCAGTGAAAGCTGATTGCCTGCTAATGTGTGCTGTCTGATGCTACATTAAACCAGTAAATATTTTTGTTATGGTGACATGGGTTGCTGAAAGATCACTTCCTCATTAAACAACCCTGCATCTCTTCATGTTGGTGATTATTGTTAAAATGGGGGAGTAATTTACACAGTGATTTTAACACATGTTCAACCCCTTCCTCCAGGGCAGTATTCAATATTTCACTTGTTTTCTTAGGCCAGATGAACACAGAGTTTCTACGTTCAACTGTTTCCCCTGGACTAATAAAATCGCTTACCATAGTTCAAGACTCATGTGCATAAGAACATCTTTTGGAGAGACTTACCCATCAGTGCTCACTGTTAGTGGAGAGTTTGTCTGTTACTGAGGGGAAAATAGCTCTTTTCGATTTTATTGGTAGTAGCTAAGACTATTCAATGTAAAAACCACCCACACTTTAATTTATTGTAGTAGTCAACAGTTAGATGAAATTGTGGGTTGTTAATAAATTTGATGACAGTGCTAGATTTTAAAAAAGTGTGTAAATATATGCATGTCAGTTATACTTCAACAAGACTTAAATAATTAAATGAAACATGGAGAGTACTGGGAGACTCTGCAGTAAACATAGGCAACTTTTTCCTTGATCATGCTTCTTCTTCTTCTAGATTGACCCTCCAGGGGCCAGAAGAAGATGGGTTCTGAGTGGAAAACTGGGTCTGTTTCATGTGGTTTGTTGTAGTTCCCAGGGTAATGGCAACTGGGAATATCTCTGCAGTGATATTCAGAACCACGAAGGACCTATAGACGGCCTTAGTGTTGTGCTTTCATCTTCTTTCAGAAAAGTTAGATGAGATTGTAGCAGCTGCAATCATAAGACAAGGACTTTATGACAATAGATTTCCTTTGGAGATGATGACATGGGTAGAAGTTCTTATATTTAAATAGGTTTCTTCTTTGGAACAACATTTCTCACTCATTTAAAATAAGGGACAATCTTAAAAGAAACATCTACACATGTGACAAAATCTTGTGGGTCTACACACGAAAAATGAGTGAAGGAAAACTTGGTAAAATCTGAATAAAATGGGTAAGTGTCCATTTTGCTTGTGATATTGTACTATGGTTATGAAAAGCATTACCATTGGAGAAAATGGGGTGAACAAGTAGATGGGATCTTTCTGTACTGTTTTTTATAACTGCATGTGAACCTACATTATCTCCAGAAAATTGTCTTGTTTTTTAAAGCATAGAAAATAAACTGGAGTCACAACTCAAAAAAAACAGATGCTGGAGAGGATACAGGAAAAAGGGAACACTTCTACCCTGTTGGTGGGAGTGTAAACTAGTACAACCGCTGTAGAAAACAGTTTAGTGATCCCTAAAAGACTTAAAAATTGACCTTCCATCTGACCCCATAGTCCCCCTACTGGGAATACATCCAGAAGAACACAAATCATTCTATGAAAAAGATACTTGCACATGCATGTATATTGCAGCATTATTCACAATAGCAAAAACATGGAACCAACCATGCCGCCCACTGAAAGCAGACTAGATTAAAAAAAATGTGATGCATATACACAAAAGACTATTACGCAGCCATACAGAAGGACAAAATTATGAACTTCACAGCAACTTGGATGGACTTAGAATCTATAATATTGAGTGATCTATCACAGAAATAAAGAACTGAGTACCATATGTTTTCACTCATAAGCTGACCTTGAAAAATTACTATAAGAACATAAAACTATAAGAAAGGGATTGGCAGTAGTGGAAAACTGCCAGGGGAGGGGAGTGCGGAATTGGCAGTAGTGGGAAACTGCTGGGGGGGGCACGCCTCATCAACAAGGGTACTGGCATAATAAAGATTTGTGTACCTAACCCTGAATTCTACCCTATGTCTTTAAAATAAAAACTTAAGAAAGAGAGAAAGACTCCAGGCTTTATCAGAAGCCATTAGGAATAGCAAGAGAGGAGGCTTACCTGAGAAAAAACCTAAAAGGAATCAACTGTGCACATTAGAGTGGAATTCATTTTGAAGTGAAAGAACTACAGGATAAATCTAAACAATCAGACCTAGGTAAATTGATGGCTTTATTAAGGACAAGACAAAATCACTAGAACAAAAAGTCAAAGTCTGCCCAATCACCAATGGCTTTTCCAATTAGAACACCCAGCTGGGAGCCCTCCTGGAGTGATCCCTCCCTAGATGGTCAACTTTCATCAGCTGACCTTCCCTCCCTCTTTGATTCTTATGTGGGCCTTGAGGCATTGTTCCTCCAGCTCTAACTTCAGTTCAAGTACCTGGTTTGTTGGTAGATCCCATGGGACGGTTCATGACTCAGGCACTCCTGAACCTCCAAAAAGCATGTGTCACCTGAGCATCCTTTCTGTCAGGGAGGTTTCAGACCCATAACATCTCGTAGTCAAAATAGGAAATGTCTATCCACCAGCAGGTGTTCGTTGAAGGATTTTACTATGTTCCAGGCATTATAGAAAGGACTTTACACTCAACTTAACTGTTGCACCAATCTTGGGAGGTGGTTACAAGTTACAGCTGTGGACACAGCATGGTTACATGGTGACGTAGCTGACTGGATGACATAGCTCATAAGAGACAGTGCTGGCAGTGAGGCCCAGTTCTGTCTTTAGAGCAAGTACTTACAACTGGAGCACCATGCTACCTTGTTCAGACAGACAGAGAAACTTCTGTCCTGACACCAGCCGGTATCAAGCCTTGGCTTAGTCTTAGCTGCGGTGAGTGAACATCATCGTTCTGTGGAAATCCCTGCCTGCAGGCTGCAGAATGTGCATTTTCCTGGTCCAGCTTCTTTCTGGAAGAGGTGCTGTCCTCTGTGACTGTGCTGACTTTAGAAAATCTTCTCATTTCTGGATTTCTGTCACCTGGACAAACTCCCACCTCACTCTGCCTACCCATGTGCAGCTGTGACATGTGCTCAATGCCTGTCTAACGAGCTCATTCACTTTCATTACAATCACTCAAGGACACTGTCAGTGGAATAAGAAAGCAGGAATGCTGCATGTCACAGAAGCACCACTGGGTAAAATAAAATCCGCTTCTGCTCTTCCTACTTTAGTAGCTTAAGTTTGACTCCCAACTCCTTTTTAAATTGAGAAGTGTGTGGGTGTTCATTTTATTTTTAGGGTTTCTTTCTTATAATTTCAAATATCTTACTTAACATTTACCCAAGTTTAAGTAAAGCAAAAAGCAAAACTTTCCTAAATTTATGTGTTGTTGTTAATTATCTTTCCTTTGGGTATGGTGCTCGGAAAACCAATGGCTAATAATTAGACAAGTTCCTATCTTATCTTCAGGGACCATCTGTACAATTTCCATTTTGGAAAAAGTCCACACTCCTGTCTGTAATTCTACTGCAGGCTGCCTGAAGCTGGTTATTAAATTTGCAATAAGAGATAGTGCCCTATAGTGGATGTGGTGCCAACTGCGTAGGGAATACAATAACAATAGGTCTTCCAGACTCCAGTGTCCAACCCCATGCTTATTTCTGAGCTCCTTGTAGGGAATATCTCTCTCTCTCTCTTTCTATTTCTCCCTCGCTCTCCCTCTCTTCCTCCCCCATCCCCATTTCACACTTTGAATGTGTCTTGGCAACTTCTTATGCTTCTATACAACCAGAGTATTGTTTTGTTTTGTTTTTTCCTGCTTGGAAGTTTAGAAACAAAGCAATTTGAGTTACTAAAGAATACAGTGGTAACTTCCCATTAGAGTGTGTCCATTGGCAGGTGCGTTTACATACTTCTGTGAAAGTTTCTCGAGGGATCTCCAGGAGCAGACGCAACAGGGCCCTCATTCGAACGTTTCGTTTCTGAACCAATCGGGAGCTGTCAGAATATGTTTTGTTTGCTCTGCTGCAGAAGAAGGTCTGATTCAGGTGGGTGTGGAGGCTGCCATGCACAGATGACACTGTCTGAAACTGAATCCTTCCCAGGAGGCTGTGAAAGCAATAGCAACGTCGAACATGAAAAGCTCTGATGCTTTTGTTTGACTGAGATTTCACAAGGTGAGACTGAAACACACAGTACAGCAAGTTCATACGTTGTCTTTTCTCCCCTTTTCATAATGGGTCATTTTCTTCAACAGATTTTCCATTCCGTAGCAAAGTAATGGAAGTGAAGAGGGTATCAGGGAATGTCAAAACATGAGAAGAACTGAAAGTAAATTAATGGGGGAAGGACCAGTTGTTAAAATGTTCTAAGCTGGAGGGTCAATTAAAAGGAAGAATGGAGGATCAGTGCATTGGTTTTTATTTCCTGTGGCTTCATAACACAATCAGTACACGTGGGCTTCTCTGATAATCACGTTTATAAGTCTGGACCAAGTATCATAGTTTCTTCCATTTAAAGTCAGAAAAACACTTTGGGTGAAAACAAACTTAGATAGGGGAAAGTTAATTTTCAATTGAAATATAATTACTTAGGATGTCTAACAATTTGTTTAGTTATCTACTAAATCTAAACCAACACCTGTCTAATGACTCAAAAACTCCCCTTCTATGTATATCCCCGAGAGAAATCTGTTCTTCAAAAAGCTTGATTTATTTCAAAGAGCCACATCTGGAAACAACAAACATAGCCACAAATAGGAGAATGACTAAACACATTGCAGTGTGTTCATACAATTGAATATTGCAATATAGAAAAAATTGGATATAGCAATAAAAGTGAACTATTTTTACACAAGGCAATATTTATAAATTTCACAAACATCAAAAAAAGAAAGAAAAAGAAAAGAAAGGAGTCGAACACAAAATAGTCCATATTGAACTAGTCCTTTTGAATACATTTCAAAAATAAGTAAAACTGCAATGATAGTTTAATTCTCCTCTCCTCTTCTTTGAAGACAATGGTAGGGACTGGGTATTGACTGGGAAGGTATATGAGAACATTCTGATATGCTGTTAATGTTCTATATTCTGAATGATTAAATATTGTGGAAGAGGTTACATAGGTGTATGGCACCATGCAAATGTTCACCCAGCTATGTTCTCAAGATTTCAGCATGTTGCTATATAAATGTAATTCCATTAAGAAAATAATTGAATGTCTTTTAATTTTCCCCCAAATAAAATGTTAATGATAACAAATAGTTAGCAATTACTGAACATTTATGATGATAAGGATTTTGCATTAATTTGGTTATTTTCTTCTTTAAACAAAGTCTATTACATAGAAATCTTAAATTCCCAGTTAACAGATAAGAAAACAAAGGTTTAGGGAGGCTGACCATTTACCCAAGGCTCCACAGCAGATTAAACAGAAAAACTAAGATTTGAACCCAGTCTGCAGTGCAGCTTGTCTTTGGAGGGAAGCAGATGGAAGCAGAAAGACACAAGTGGTTGGTGTTTATTCTGCCAGGCTCTGTAAATTCTGCAAATGTGCTTTCAGGAAGTGTGTGTGTGTGTGTGTGTGTGTGTGTGTGTGTCTTCTATTGCCAGCACGCTGCATTTCATCAAAAAATGAAAATACATTTTCATTTCTACAAAATCTGTTTTGAGTTACAGCTCCTTTTCCTTGGAGATGAAGACACAGGTGAGAAATACGACCAATACATTCCCAACGAGTTAGTCAGGCAGCAATGAGTAATGGCCAAGAGCAGGAGATACATCCTCAGACCATGACCTTGACTCACTACCCGTATCTCAATCTACTTAAGACGAGTCATGATCATCCAAGGGTTTGACAAATGTAGCCCTTCAAGCACATCTGCCACAAGGGTTAGGTAAAAAGGAATTATAAGGAGATTAATTATAGCAAGATTATTTTCAAATATTCAGATAAACGTAAGTTTAGAAGAACATAAGCTTAGATAAGCATGTTTGGTCCCAAAAGTCAGTTACTTATTGAATTCTTATAATATGTTTAAAGTAATTTATTAAATGACCCTCACTGGTTCTCAACTCAGCAATAATATTGCAACTCTCAAAAAGAGATTTGAAAGTCCATGGAAAAGCATGCAATTTTTAAACTATTCAAGGAGACAGTTGGCACTTATTGAATAGGGCCCAGGGATTCTGCACACCCTGAAGTGAATGGACAGCAATAGACAAGGAAGAATCTTGTTACCTCAAATGCCTATCATGAATCTTCCTGTCCTGAGGAACTCTGGACAGAGTTTATGAGGCATGTCTATTCTAACTCGAAATTCCTTACTCCTACAGGTGAAACCACTTAACTGTCTCCTTAAAATGACCCAATTGCATTCATTCATATTTGGTTTTATATATGTGTGTGTGTTTGTGTGTGTCTGTGCGTGTGTGTGTGTTTTATATATTATATATGTGTGTATGTATAGTGTATATATACATACACTATATGATTGTTTGAAGCTGCTTTCTAACCTCCAATTCAAAATATCAGCATCCTTGTCAAGCTTCCGATGTTCTTCCATATCCTCAAGTGTTCCCAATTCCACAGAGGTTTTCTTTGTACTTTTGCAGTAGAGAATCCAGAGGAAAGAAGGTAAGGTGGGGGGGAGAGAAGACAAGAGGCATGTCACTTGGGAGACAGGGGCATTTTTTAAGATGTTGGGAGTAGAGAAGACCTGAAACAGCTGGAAGGTGTGTAGAGGATCAAGGTCTCTCCCCTCTTCCAAAGAGCAAGCACAGCAAGCCTTTGCAGGAAGCATGAGTATTTGTCACACGCAGGAAGACAACTGGTCCTGATCCATGCATGGAGCTGAAGCATCCTACTGTGCCATACCCTTTGTTATGGTAGATTCCTTAATGTGGTGATGAGATAGGACCCATCTCATCCAGAAAGACATGCTACAATGAAGTTTCTTGAGTCGCACAATCATCAGCCAGTCTTCTAAATGTCTGCATGAGAACACAGGTGCTAGCTTATATTTTAGCTCTACTCTATAGATACGTAAAACAACAATTCATGTGTATGTCCTGTCAAACAGGAGCAAAAAAAAAAAAAAAAAAACAACAACAGCATCATCTTCTCATCCTCTGGTATCTCATATAATTCTAGGCATATATTTTATGTATGATATTGGCGATTTCCTGTCTTTTGACTCTTTTTTTTCTCCTTTGATAAACATGGAGACAAAGATGACACTGCTCTGGACAATACTTGGGAAATTCATCAGTAAAATCCATTTATTAGGTGGCTACTTTTCTTGGCCACATAATTAGCTCTCAAAAGGTAGCCTGTTTTATGAAAGAATCATAAATAAGTCACATGGGTGAAGTCACTGTACACATGCTCAGGCATTCCAATGGCTGCACAATTAAAAGTAAATGCCGGGCTCTGTGGCTCAGCCTGTAATCCCGCACCTTTGGGAGGCTGAGGTGAGTGGATTGCCTGAGCCCGCGGGTTCGAGACCCGCCTGGGCAGGAAGACCTCATCTCTACAATAAATCAAAAAATCAGCCGGGCGTGGTAGCACATGCCTGTAATTCCGGCTACTCGGAAGGCTGAGGCGGAAGGATCGCCGGAGCCCAGCAGGCGAGGCTGCGGTGGCCGGGAGCGGCCACTGCACTTCAGTCTGGGCGACCGAGTGAGACTCCAACTCAAAAAAAAAAAAAGTAAATGACCTGTACTATTATTCAGTATTGACTCTTTTTAAAAATTCAATATCTAGGTTGATGTATTTTTGGACTCCAATTACTCAGCACCCAATTATTTGAATTGCTCATATCTCAGCTTTCAATCACAATAAAATATTTTCAGGCTCTAGAGTTTGAAATAGGCTATAAATTCTAGTTTGTGTTGCTAGAGGGATTTATATTGTCACATTTTAATAACCACATCAAATGCAGGCATTAAGTTTCCAAGTAATACATTTACAAAGTTTAATGCCAACCATTTATCACAACTTGTGATATGATTTGAAATATTAGATGAGGAAATTAAAAATAAATCGAAATACATTAACTAAAAACTGAAGCTTGTAAATATCTAAGCTATGAGCATGAACACAACCTGAACAAAAATTTTAAAAAAAACATTTACAGTAAAAACTAGTTCTAAAAAACAAGGCAAATCTATGACTAGTTGTAAGAAATTATGCTTAAATCCAGAATAGTTTTTCTTTTCTCCTTTTCAAATAGAAAAAGAGAAATACAAGCTTATAAATTATTAGGGCAGGTGGCACTTATTTTATTAGGGCCTTTGTTTTTTAAATGCTCCGGTTGTGAATTTATAGTCATTAACTACTGAAACATGGATTTATCAGTCTTGGGCAAGAATAACTGTAGACTGAAGTTGTATCCAACATATTTCCAATGGGCTAAACTAGAAATGAGATTGTTCCTTTTTTCCTTCACCCTACATATGTTTTCCTCCTGTTTGATGAGGAGACTTGACTGCCTCTTCACAGCCAATCCCAAAGTAAAGATGAGCTGGCAGCTAGCTGAGCATAAGGCCCTTAAATATGGATCACAGAGTGGATAAGCCAGGGTAAGAGATGGAAGTTGAAGAAATGAGGTGCTGGGAAGAAAAAGAATAAAAGAATCTCCTGAAAAATAAATATATAACTCCCCTTTTCATTTCTAAGAGACTCAGGAGTCCTTCTCTTTTACCTTGCACTTTGGGAAAGCTGACCTCATTGCTTGCTTCAAGACTGCATACGCCAGTAAGGGCTCAACATCCTGTTGATGGAAGTGTTTGGCTTAAGAGTAAACACATGAACTGAGCTGCCCGAATCAGATGAAAGGAAAGCCCTTCATGTTTTTTATTAGATAGTCTCTATTTGACTCCCTGTGATCAAGTAAACATAGAGATCAAATTGCTGTTCATAATCATTCACCTTGTGCCCACAAGGAGAATAAGACTTCCAGTGCAGTGGTTCTCAACCTTTTTGGCATCAGGGACCAGTTTTGTGGAAGACAATTTTTCCACAGATGGGTTTTGTGGGAGAGGAGAACACCAGACAAAAGATTCTCATAAGGAGCAGCAACCTGAATTCCTGGCATGGCAGTTCACTGTAGGGTTCTTGCTCCTATAAGAACTTAATGCGGCTGCTGATCTGACAGAAGGTGGAACTCACCTGCTTCTAATATCCTGCTGTGCAGCCTGGTTTCTAACAGACCCTGGAGCAGTATCAGTCTGTGACTCAGGGTTGGGGACCCCTGTTCTAATGCACAGACAGAGAGATGAAAAGAGGGCATTGTTGAGCAGTTGAATGACCTAAGCCTTTCCTGCTTTGGGATTTATAATGTGAAATATTGATCAAACATAGTGTAGGTCTTGCAAAAGGCTTCTCAAACTCTGTAGTTGGAGGCAACATCTTGTCTCCTGCAAGGCTAGAGCAGTGAGTAAAAGATCTATATTCCCTTGTTCAATTCAAGGAACAATCTGACATCTAGGAAGTCATTCTAAGGAAGATGCAGTTCCAAAAGGGAAGCAGGATCCCAAAGCACTTTAATTCACTCAAAAATAAATGATTGGGACACTTCAGATGGTCTGAGTTGACTCAGAGGCCCTTCCTTGAGGATGATGAGGGAATTTTCTGTTTCATTATAGTCCCTAAAGGAAAGGCGGGCAGTTGCTACATCAATCAGCATATTTTTGTTTGTTTTTAGGAATAGAAAAATCTGTGGAATCATATACAAAGTACAAGCAGGGTGAAAAGAAATCATGAATGTATTATCGAAAAAAGAATGCCAAGAAAGATGGTTATTATCACCTCTAGGCCTGAAGTATCAACAGGACCAAGTGGTTTCTAGAACCTGGAGACAGAGAAGGGTCCCAGGCAGGAGCTGTGATTTCAGCTAAAAGACGCAACCAGTCCTAAGCAACCCGAGGGAGAGTCAGAAAAATAAGCACTGCAATCCATTTTGCTTTCTTTCCTCTTCCATTCTTGTCCATGCTCTCCATTTCTCAAGATCAACTGGAAACTAGACAGCAAAGAAAACCTTCAGTGAATCCACTCGGAATTCTGGGAACAGAGCAAGAGGGCGAATAATGGAAGTTATCAGGAGATATGCGACTCAGGTGCCTGCCTCTTCTTTAATTATCTCAGTTTCACTCAGGATCACAGTGTACAGTACCTAGTGAAAGACTGTATTCCCCCACCCTCTCTTACATTTGCTATGACTGTGACTTGGAATGGGAACTGACAATCTGGAAGAGAAACATAGGAGATTGTAGAAGCAAGAAAGAGCAAGGAACTTGGTAGAAAGGTTTGCACTGACTCTTTGGTGGAGTACCTGGAAGACACTGAATCATGAGGTAGTCCTGGATTCAATGATTTGATTTGATTTTGTTAGCTAAGTATTTAAGTGTTCCCTCTGTGCCAGGAAAGATACTAGGGACTGGAGAATGATGAAGTAGAATAGCCATTTCAGTTCTTGCACTCATGGAATAAGTTAATGTGGAGAAAAGAGGAAGCAGATGATATCTATGTATCTGTATTTATATATCCTTCCAATAAAGTTGATGCCAGTATGAAGGAAAGCAAAGTGGGTAGAAATGCCTGAACATTGCCAATTTAGAAGTGACAGATCTGTAAGTAGTAAGAAAGAGTCTCTTCTGAGGACATATTTTTGGCAGGTAGGTGGAGAAGAGCGGAAATAACACTTTTCATGGGGCTTGATACTACTGCTATAAATGCTATCAACATATAAAAACTTTTTCTTAAGGTGAATGAAAGACGTACACCACAAATGTAAGGCTTGAAAAATAAAAGTCACCTTAAGGAAGTTTAGGTCCCCTTTCATAACATCCATAAAAATAAAATTTTTAGTGAAAAGGGTTGGCTACTGGCGGGGAAGACCCAACTGCTGTGCCTGGAGAGTCAGTTGAATCTATCTAGTAGCCCTGTTGCTTATCCTGTGATTTCATATATTCACCAAAACAATGTCATCACCAGACGATGGAAGTAAAACTCTTTTCTTCTTTTTTTTTTGTGGTTCATTTAACAGAGATAAAGTCTTTCAGGAGAGCAGGCTGTAAAGTGTACTCTTTCCTAATAACTTGATGAAAGAGACTTGGAAAGATGGAACAGATTTGACCAATTCTCCATCCTGGAGCAAAGCCTAGCTGATTTCAGCAGGATTCACAAATTATGACCAAGAAAAATAAGTGCTTGAATTATAAGCAACTGGGATCTTAGTAGTGTCATGCAGCATTATCAAAACAATAACTGCCTAATAGGACATATCACCATTGTAAGTCAGTTTATAGATTCATATATTTAAAAATATGGGTAATATTAAATACAAACTTATTGCACATTTTTGAGTGTTACAAAAGGAACAAAGGAGTGTTTATTATACTGTCTGGTATAGCAAGTGTTTTCTTACTTTGTTATCATTATTAACGTACTTTATTAACACGCCTTGTTGGAATTCTAGGTAACTTCCAATAGTTTAATATGCTAAACAGCATCTAAAAGCATTCTAAGGAATCTCTGTGTTTTTGTGTCTGAATATATGCGTATGTATACTTTAAAGCAACCTAAGTTTGTCACAGTTTGACACAGCAAATAAATTTGTATCTACAAGTATAGGAAAAGTTGTATGTGCTTTAAAGTCATGATAATAAATATTCTATTTTTGGTTGGTCTTCTTTGATTACCACACCACTTATTTTTAGCAAGAAACTGACTCCAAAACCTTTAGATCAAGTGGTCAACCAGTACCTCTTCCATGAGCTTTGGATAATGATGGTTGTTCAGAAATGTTAAAATCAATGTGGGAACAAACAGGTCAGAAAGCATTTTTTTTTCCCTGCCAAATGCAAGATCTTGGCAATGCTTTTCATCTGTAGAGGTGAATGTTCAGAATATCAAACTTGCCTGGGCCTTTATAAATCTTAAAGCTTAAGGATTATTTACATATCATACAGTCAATATTTGGACCTCTGAATGCAAGTAGTGCTATCAGTGTTTTTACCTGCAGCATAAAGAAAAACCTTAGACAAATTAAACAGACTTTATTTGAGCAAAGAACAATTCATAAATCAGGCAGTCACTCAAAATTAGTAGAGGCTTAAAGAGCTCTGCCCAGTGGGGAAAGCCCAACTTTCATGGCCTAACAAGTAAGTAGAAACATCCCGCTTGGCCTCAGCTCAGTGGCTACCTTATTAGGAAGGTGTGAGGAGGCATTTGCTTTGTTTAGGCATGGTCTGTTGCGGCAAATGACTGGCTGAACACTGGCTATTTACTACAAAAAAAAAAATAATGTACCACTGAATCAGGTTTGGGTTTATGTACTAATTTAGGTTGCAATTTATTATGCAGGAGTTCAAAATACAGAAACGGCCTCATGCTAATGGCTTCCTGCTTCCTTGACAATGCTGATGGGTGTGGATCCATACTAAGCGAGGAGTTGGTGGCTGAGAATAAAGAAAGTAGAATGACAGCAGCCATTCCCTTGAAGAGGGGACACACGATGTCTTATCTAATGCTCAACTGGAAGGAGGCTTAATTAGGAACATGGCAGTTCACCTCTGGTAACAAGAGAGAAAGCAGAGTATACGGGCACAGAAGCATTAGGCTACAACCTGGCTGCCTCTATTAGCTCAGTAACATAAGCAAGGTTATAGGATTCGATTGACACAACTAATGTCAGTACAACAGTTGGCGACTCCTCCCCCGAAGGAAGACTATTGCTCCTGCTGGCTTTTCTCTATATGAGTCCTGATCTAGGTAAACCAAGTCTTCTTAACAAAACAAAACAGAACAAAAAAACCCTTCCTCATACTGAACTTCGACAGTGGTGTCTTGGTGTTTGTTTGGACCCAAAAGGAAGTGGCGGCTGAGCTCTTGGGTCCCGTGTGCCCCGGAGCTGGTGTTCTGTTCAGACACGCGTCCTGGGAAGCAACTTGCTTGGGGGCAGGAAAGGACGTGACCCAGGGTCTCGGAAGCCCATTTCTCCTGGATTCCTGGCCAGCGTGATCTCCGCAGCGTCTGGGTGCACGGGATCTCGTTCTTCTCCTCTGTCAACTCCCCGCCACCAAGAAGGCTGCGCATCCCCAGAGCAGTGCGCAGCCTCCCGACCCGGGATCAGATCTCCCTTGGACGCCCCGACTCTCCGGGCAGTAGGTCTCAAGAATCCACACTAGAAGCGCTCCTCTCCTGAACATCTGCCTCTCCCAGACCCCGGGGAGGTCTATACCGCCGTCCGCAAGTCTACACAGCAGCCCTGCGCGTGGCCCCCGTCATCCTGGTTATTGATTCGCACCACCCCTGACACCTTGGCCCGCACGTCTCCGTGAGGAATTGGGCGGATCCCGCAGGTCTTGAGCCTGTGGTGCCGGATCTTTGGGTCCCAGGGACCGCCCAGGTGAACCCTCTTGGTTAATTTCGTCGGGCGCTCGGCAAAACAGCGGACCTCGGCTGCGCAGGCGCAGAGGGCGGCGCGACCTCGGCTCGGCGGTCGGGGGCGGGGCCTCATGTCAAGGAGGTTCTGGGCTAGTTGGCTCCCTTGCGCAGGCGCAGACAGCCAAGGTCAAGGCGCTTTGTCGGGGAGCATTGCGCGTGCGGAGCCCTGTGCGCAGGCGCAGACGGCGTCATCCTTGGCTGGGGCGGTCGGGGGAAATACCTTGGAGTGGGGCGTGGTTGCAGTGGTTGGCCCCAGGAATAGCTGCGCGGTGCCCGAGACCTTCCAGTTATTTTCAATTTATCTTTCAAAGTGTTTTTTTTTTTTTTTTTTTTTTGGAAAAGAACCTTATTTCAGTACATCACATTCCAGGGAACAAAAATTTATTTTACAGAGCGAATTGTCACCATTTTCTTAGAAGAAAAACATTGCAACAGGGCTGAAAGTTGACTCCACTAGAAAGGCTGGGAAGAGTATTAGGGCAACATAAGCAGCTGGCTGTTTCATCCCTTCCTTTTGTATTTATTTTCAAGAAAGTCTTGCCTAAGACTAAGTTTAAAGTCACCAGCTTGCTCACCCACTTACACTTTGTTGTTGTTGTTTTAATCCTATTGGTAAATCAGAGATACTGTTTCCCATCACAGGTTGTCTTTTCATTTCCAGTTAGCAGAGATTTCTAAAGAGGGAAACTTGCAGAATAACGATTGTATTAGAAGTGTCTTTACTGCACGTAACTTGTAGGAAGGTGCCTAAAGTAAAGCTTCATCCAGTTTTTATTTGTGACAGATTTCCAACTGAAGCTATGTATTAAACCAGTCTTTCAGAAAAACATCATTGAGCATCTGCCATCCTTTGGACACTGGTCAAGGCAATGAGGTTGTAGTTGTGAATAAGAGACATAAAGTTCTCACCTTTAGACAGGCTGGCAATAAGCCAGAAAATAAATCAATACATAATATAATTTCAGATAGTGACTTTTGGCTACAAAGCCAAAATAAATCAAGGTGAGATGTTAGAGTGTGTGTTGAGAGAGCGATACTTTAGACACAGACGTGAGATTTTTGTCTTACTCCCTCCACAAGTCTTTTGAATGTCAGCTGGAGTGCTGCACTCTGCAGTGCTCCTGCCCTGGGATCATCTTAGACACTGTAGAGTAAAAGAGAGGAACTGGCAATACTATCACTGTTTCTTAAAACTGATGCCACTGCTACACACATCTCATCGGACAAAACAAGTCACAGGGTCCAACTGATCTTTCAAATGGAAGAGAATGTACAATCCCACTATGTGCTGAAAATAAGAGGAAGCCAGAATATGTATGATCAGCCCTAATATAGCACAAACATCTCGTACAAAAATGACTGCCTGTAGAAGATGTACGTTTCTTGCTTCCCCTAAATTGTAAGGTGAGCTAATTATGGTTATAGAATATTTTAGGATGGTATAGCCACAGTGATAAAATGTAACATCAAGAGAGGGAGGCGGTAAGGGTGGTTGTTGTGGTTCTGCACATCCAGTATTTATTTTCAGATTACCAAGACCTTTCTATCCCATTCAGCTACAATTGTCACAGATAGTTATCCATAATCCGTATCTTGGGGAGGACACCAAAGTAGCATTCCAAACAATGGGATCCTAATGAAGCAGCTGTAAATTCCAGAAGCAAAGTCTGGCATGAAACTCAAGTTGGAAAATATAATCAAAACTCTCACATTGGTAAATGAGGTACATACTTTTATGACTATCACTAGGAAGCTTTGAAATATTAACCAATAAAACTTTCCTTGAACTGTATATTTTTGAAAGCATACATCTCTTCTTTGTAATGAAGATAGAAATAAATAGCTGTGACATCTAAAACAAAACCGTTGCTCACACATAGGAAGTGTTAATAATTTTGTTTTGTGACAGTAATATCTCACATATAAGAAACTCAGATCTACATTTAAAAAAAAAGACTAAGAGAGATAAAATAGAACTAAAGATAATATAGAACGAGTTATCCTTCTTGTAACTGGACTAAAAGGTAACTATTTAATATAATGATATTAACAATATACTGGGTGATTATGGCTTTTGGACAAGTGAAGTCAGTGGTAGCAATGTCATAAGGGATGGGAAAAAAGAATTGGGAATGCTGTACCATAAGTTTTCTGTGCTACATGTGAAACAGTATAATGCTATTTGAAGGTGAACTTAGATTATTTGTAGACATATATTGCAAACTCTAGGGCAAACACACACACAAATTTAAAATAACTATGATGTTGTAGAATTCTGCTGGAAAACCATCTGGTCCAGAGCTGGGTTTTTTTTGTTTTTGGTTTTTTTGGTAGGTAGTTTTCTTATGACAGAGTCAATTTCCTGGGTTGTTATTTGTCTACTTAATGTCTCAATGTCTTCTTGTTTCAACCTGGGATGGTTGTTGTGATGTCAGAAAGTCTTTCATTTCATTTAGGTTATCAAGTTTGTTTCCATATAGGTGTACATAGTAATCTCTGATAATCTTTTGTATTACCTTGGGGTCTGTTGTAATTTGATCTTTTATATTTCTAATTGTGTTGATTTGGGGTTTTTCTCTCCTTTTCTTGGTCATTCTGGCTAGGGCTCCATCAATCTTGTTAATTCTTTCAAAGAACCAGCTTTTTGTTTTGTGGATGTTTTATATCTTATTTTTGTCTTCTGTGTCCTGTATTTGGACAGATATCAATTCTATTGAAAGTATTCTGGGTAATTGAGAAAGATGGAATTCTCCCCAAATCATTTTACGAGGTTAACATCACACTGATGCCCAAACAAGGTAAAGATCCAATTAAAAAAGAGAACTACAGATCAATATAGTTGTGAACATAGATGCAAAAATTCTCAACAGGATTCTAGCAAATTGGGTCCAAAAACATATCTCAAAAATCATTCATCATGTTCAAGTAGGCTTCATCCCCAGGATGCAGGGCCGGTTCAACATCTGCAAGACCTTAAATGCAATTAAATACATCAACAGATGTAAAAACAAGAACCACATGATTATATCGTTAGATGCAGAAAAAGCTTTTGATACAATCCAGCATCCCTTCTTGGTAAAAACCCTCAAACACCTAGGTATAGAAGGAATTTACCTCAAAATATTAAGTGCCCGCTATGATAAACCCATAGCTAACATATTGCTAAATGGACAGGAACTGGAAACATCTGGAACAAGACAAGGCTTCCCATTCTCACCCCTTTTATTCAACATTGTGTTGGAAGTCCTAGCTAGGGCAATTAAACAAGAGAAGGAAATGAGGGGTATTCAAATAGGAAAAGAGGAAGTCAAGTTATCCATCTTTGCTGACGATATGATACCCATACCTCAAAAATCCAAAAGAATCTGTCAAAAACTTGCTTGTGCTGATAAAGGACTTTGGCAAAATCTTGGGGTACAAAATAAGTGAGCAAAAGAGAGTTGCATTCTTATACACCAATAACAAGCAAGCAGAAAACCAAATAAAAAGCATAATCTCATTCACAATAGCCACAAAAAGAATGAAATACCTCGGCATCTTCCTAACCAGAGAAGTGAAAGGACTTTGAAATGAGAACTACAAAATACTGCTCAAAGAAATCCAAGAAGGTACAAACAAATGGAAAAATATTTCATGCTCATGGATAGGAAGAGTCAACATTGTCAAGATGTTCATCCTACCAAAGGCAATCTATAGATTGAATACAATGTCCATTAAATTACCAATGTAATTCTTCTCACATCTGGAAATGACAATACAGAAATTCATATGGAAACATAAATGACCATGAATAGCCAAAACAATCCTTAGCAAAAGAAACAAAGCAGGAGGTATCACACTTCCAGATTTCAAACTTTGCTATAAGGCTACAGTAATCAAAACAGTCTGATATTGGTATGAGAACAGGCATATAGATCAAAGAAACAGGATAGAGATTCTGGAAGCAAAGCCTCAATTCTTCACCAACTCATCATTGACAAAACCTCCAACAACAACCACTGGGGAGAGGAGAACCTATTCAGTAAATGGTGCTGGGAAAACTGACTGACCACATGCAGAAGATTGAAACAGGACCCCTACCTACCACCATACATAAAAATTAACTCTAAATGGATCAAAGACCTGAATGTGAAACCTCAAACTATAAGAATCTTAGAAAATGCAGGACACACTCTTATGGAAATTGTAACTGGCAACCAATTCCTGATCAGAACCCTAAGTGCCCATATCATAAGAAACAAGATAAACAAGTGGGACCTCAACAAACTGAAAACCTTCGACAAAGCAAAAGAAACCATCCAGAGAGAAGGGAGACAGCTCACAGAAGGGGAACAAATGTTTGTCAACTGTATATTTGACAAAGGCCTAACATCTAGGATATACAAGGAACGCAAATGTGTCAAAAAGAAAAAAGCAAACAGCCCCTTTAAAAAGTGGGCAAAAGACATGAATAGACACTTCTCAGAAGAAGATATCTGGGCAGTCATCAGACACATGAAAAAGTGCTCAGTCTCACTCATCATCAGAGAAATGTAAATCAAAACCACATTGGGATACCACCTCACCCTAGTAAGAATGACCATCATTAATAAAACAAACAACAGATGCTGGGGAGGATGTGGAGAAAAAGGAATGCTTCTATACTGCTGGTGGGAATGCAAAGTAATGCCTCTTTGGAAGATAGTGTGGTGATTTCTAAAAGAACTAGAAATTGACCTTCCATATGACTCAGAAATCTCCCTATTGGGGATATACCCAGAGGAACCCAAATCATTTTGCAAAAAAGATACGTGAGCACTTGTTTGTTGCAGTGGTATTCACAATAACAAAAAAACATGGAGCCAACCATGTTGCCCATCAAAGCTGGACTGGATTTTTTAAATGTGCTACATATACACAATGGAATATTATAAGCCATCAAGAAGGAGAAACATATGGACTTTGCAGCAACTTGGTTGGATTTAGAGTCTATCATACTTAGTGATCTATCACAGAAACAAAGAACAGAGTACCATATGTTCTCACTCATAGCAGACCTCGAACAATTATCATAAAACTATAAAAAATGGATCAGTACTAGTCAGAAACTGCCAGGGGAGGGGAAGTAGGACTTGCAGTTGAGGGAAACTGCCAGGGAGGTAGGGGCACTCCTCATCAACAAAGGTACCTGCATAATGTACATTTGTATACTTAACCCTGAACTGTATCCCACATCTTTAAAATAAATTCTCAAAAAGAGCTATGATTAACCAAAATACCAAGAGAAAAGAGAAAACGGAATCAAATAAGATGTCCAGTTAAAACCAGAAAAGGTGGGAAAAATGGGATGGGGAGAGAAAAAAAAAGATCACAGGTGATACTTAGAAAACAGGAACAAACATGTGAACTATTAATCCATCTATATTAATATATATTTGAATATGAATGATCAAAATGCACTAATTAAAAGACAAAGTTTGTCAGGGTTTATAAACAAGCAAGACCTACCTGTATACTATATATAAGAAATTCACTTAAAATATAGAGAATCAGAAGAAATGGAGAATAGTATGCCATGCTCATGATAATCAAAAGAAAGCTTAACTATCTTAATTTAAGAAAAATCAGACTAGTATCATTGCTAAAGAGCAGTATTGCCAAAAAGCTTCAATTTTCAAAGACAACATAACAAGATTTACATTGGGATTATTGAATAATTCTGTTGGGCCTAGCAACCAAACATCAAACCACATTAGGCCAAAATCTATCATAGTTATAACCTTCAATATATTTCTAATAATTGTACACTAAGCAGGGTGAAAGCAAGTACAGTCAGTTCTCCCAATATGGAAAGGTAAAATCTGCTGTTGGTTGAATCTGCAAATGTGGAACTTGCAGATATAAAAGGTCTAGTTTCATCTAAAAAAGGTCTTGTTTCATATACTCAATGCAATCCTAACCAAAATTTCATTATCTACTTTGCACATATGAACAAAAGTTTTCAACAATATACGCAGAATGCAGAAACACAAGAGCTAACAAAATACAGTCATTAAAAAAAAAGAACAAAGGAGAAAGACTCACACTACCCCATTTCAAGACTTACCAAAATGTCACATTAATCAAGACAGTATTGTTGTTCAGAAAATACATATGTAGATCAATGGAATAAAATAGAGAGCCCATAAGTAGGCCCACAAAAATATAATCACATGAATCTTGAAAAAGACAAAGATAATTCGATGGATACATAATTATTTCTTCAACAAATAGTTCTGGAACAAATGAATATCGACATTCAAGAAATGGGCCTAGACATAGATATTAATTATTCAGCTGTAATTCACTGAGAATGGATCTTAGACCTTCATGAAATTTAACTGAAAATGGATCTTACACCTAAACAAACTATAGAACATTAGTGGAAAACTATGAGAAAAATCTATGTGACTTCAAGTATTGCCATACAATGCTAAAATTATTATTCATTTAAAAATTCCTTAAATTAGGCACACTAAAACTGAATACTTTTTTCTGTAAAATACATGACTAAATTAATGCAATTACAAGCCACAGATTGGGGCAAAATATTTGCCAAACATATATATGATTAAGAACTTGTATCTAAATATACAAACAATTATTAAAATTCTACAATAAGAAAACAAGCAAAAAATAAGCATGAGGGCAGAGGTCTGGACAAATTCTTCACTAGCGAAGTTATACAGTTAGAACTTAAATAAACCACGAGATACCACTATACACCAGAACAAACAAACAATACTTATAACACAAAATTCTGGTGCGTATGTAAAGGAGCAGGAATTCTCATTCACGACTAATGATTAGGGAAAATAGCACATTAATTTTGAAATTAGTCTGTCAGTTTCTTCTCAAACTAAACATAGTCTTACCATTTGATCCAATAATCATACTTTTAGGTTTTTCTTAACTGATTTGAAAATATATGTTAACACAAAACCTGCATGTGAAGATTTATAACAACTTTATTCAAAATTGCACCAAGTAGGAGGCAGCCAAGTTGACCTCCCATGGATGATGACTAAACAAAGTGTACTAATTCACACTATGGAATATCATTAGTGATGAAAAAGGAATGAATGTTCAAGCCATCCACAGACAGGAATAAATCTTAAATTCATATTACTATGTGAAAAACCCTATTTGGAAAATGTTCTATACTGTATTATTTCAATTATATGGCATTCTGGAAAAGGCACAGATATAGAGACAATAAAGAAATCAGTGATTGCCAATTGGGGGGGATAATAAAAATGTAAATCATGGGGAATTTTAGGGTGAGGAAGCTAGTCTGTATGATAGTGTAATACTGAATAAATGACTGTATGCATTTTTCAAATCCCATCGAACTCTTTAGCAAAAAGAGTGAATGTAGTCAAATTTTTAAAAATTCTTAAGAGTGCAGGGAATCACAGGGTAGAATGCAGAAAGTGAGAAAATATCCAAACAGTATTACAATGTGTGAGACAACCTCACCTGAGCTTTAAAAGGGGAGGTTGTTCACTTAAATTATTATGGAAATAAGTGGAGCCTGTAAAACTCAAAGCAAAAAGGAATGCACGTAAATATTGTATTTGATAGATTTGTTTTCCACATGGTTTTGTTGTGCACATGGTTAACAATTATAAAATCATCCTAACGTGTATTCTGGAAATAAATATGTAAATAGACTGTATAAGATAGGGATCAATTCTCTCATGTTGAGAACTTAGAGATGAACTAGGGCAAATGACTTCAGTGATGTGTGTGGTAATGGATTGGAGCGAGAAACATCAGTATGAAATAATATTTCATTGAGTATAGATATTTGTATATTTATAAGATAACACATTAATATATTTATAGTTGAATGTATGTGGGCTAGTATATGCACGTATACTTCTTTGCTCTGTCAGCTGAGAGGATCTAGAGACAACACTCTAGTAGAAATGAGCACGCCGTGTACTCAGATCTTGGTTTCTTTTTTTTTTTTTTTTTTGAGTTGGAGTCTCACTCTGTCGCCCAGGCTGGAGTACAGAGGCCGCTCCCGGCCACCGCAGCCTCAACCTGCTTGGCTCCGGCGATCCTTCCACCTCAGCCTACTGAGTAGAAAGAATTACAGGTGCGCGCTACCACGCTCGGCTGATTTTTTGATTTATTGTAGAGATGAGGTCTTGCTGCCCAGGCGGGTCTCAAACCCGCAGGCTCAGGCAATCCACTCACCTCAGCCTCCCAAAGGCGCGGGATTACAGGCTGAGCCACAGAGCCCGGCTGATCTTGGTTTCTAATGCTATTTTCTAATTAAATGAACATAATACATTTGGCAAAATATGACTTTACAACTAGGGCAGGAAAAGTGCAAGAAGATCCAGGATTGTCATTTAGTACAAAAGAGTAAGGAAGAGCTGGGGGAAAACCTCATAATGATAGGGCATGTCAACATACCACGGAGTCGGCCAAAAGGACTCCCAAGAGCCAAGCCTGAAAAAAAGTAAACAAATAAATAAATAAAATATCATTAAAACCCACAGACAGAAACACATGCTCATGAGTGAACACTGATATAAGTGATTGAATGCATAAATGGGGGAGAATAGACAAATCTCCTGCACAGAAGCAGTCCATGTAATGTATGTGGAGCTCCACTTCCAGAATTTAGAGCATCACTCACTGCTCTTTAAGCTTTGGGCTGTGTATAATAACCTCCTTCCAAAAAATCAAGTACGGAAATCAGGAAGAAAGTGATCATACAGTGGAGAATCACAGCAAGCACTACTTCAGTCAAAGGATCAAGTTCAGCATCAATAGTGATGTCACATTGAAAATAAATACGTTTAGGTCTCTGATCCATTTGGAGTTAACCTTTGTGCATGGGGATAGATGGGGGTCCTGTTTCAATCTTCTGCATGTGGTCAGCCAGTTTTCCCAGTACCATCTACTGAGTAGGTTCTCCTCTCCCCAGTGGTAGGTGGTGGGGGCTTTATCAAAGATGAGTTGGTTGATAAATTGAGGTTTAGAAAAGGAAGGAAATACCCTCATGTAAATCGGAACTGGCATCCAATTCCTGAACAAAACCCGAAACCCACAGGCCATAGGAGAGAAGATAGGTAAGTGAGACCTTATTAAACTGAAAAGCTTCTGCAAAGCCAAAGAAACCATCAAGAGAGCAGGGAGACAGCCTACAGACTGGGAAAACGTATTTGCCAACTCCAGGTCCGACAAAGGCTTAACATCCTGGATCTACAAGGAACTCAAACGTGCTGAAAAGAAAAAAACAAACAACCCCATTATAAAATGGGCAAAAGGTATGAACAGACACTTCACAAAAGAAGACATCTGAGCAGCCAACAAACACATGAAGAAATGCTCAACCTCACTAATCATCAGGGAGATGCAAATCAAAACCACACTGAGATATCACCTAACTCCAGTCAGAATGGCAATTATCAACAAGTCAAAAAATAACAGCTGCTGGAGAGGGTGTGGTGAAAAGGGAACACTTCTACACTGTTGGTGGGAGTGTAAACTAGTGCAACCTCTGTGGAAAGCAGTGTGGCTATTCCTAAAAGCTCTAAAAATCGACTTTCCATATGACCCCGCAATTCCCCTGCTGGGAATATACCCTGAAGACCTCAAATCACTCTATAAAAAAGATACCTGTACATGTATGTTTATCGCAGCATTGTTCACAATAGCAAGAACCTGGAAACAACCATGCTGCCCATCAAAAGAGGACTGGATTAAAAAAATGTGGTACATATACACAATGGAATACTATGCAGCCATAAAAAAGAACAAAATCATGAATTTCGCAGCAACATGGATGGAACTAGAGTCTATAATACTGAGTGACCTCTCACAGAAACAAAGATCTGAGTATCACATGTTCTCTCATATATTGGACCTTGAACATCCAATGTAATACTATAAGAAAATGACTGACGGTACTGGGAAACTATGGGGGGTGGTGGGATTAACAGTCAGAAATATCTGTCTGGGGATGGGGAAACACCTCTTAGCAACAGGGTGCCTGAATGAAACGTAATTGTACACCTAACCCTTAACTGTACCCCACAAAATCATAATAAAAAATATGGATTAAAAAAAAAGAAAAAAGACAATAAATACCCTGACAACAATGGCACTTTACCTCTGTGAACTTTCTGCCTGAAAGACATAATTCCAGTTTAATCACAAGAAAAACATCAGACAGGTAACAGTGGAGAGACATTTCACAGATTATTGAAGCATTTAAAAAATATCAGAATCCTTTAAAAGTGCAAAGTTTGTCAGAAAAAGAAGGGGGAGAAGAAAAGTCTCAGAAACTTACAAGCAAGAGGAGTCTAGGGAGACGTGACAATGAAATAGAATGTAGTATTCTGGATAAAATAGTGGATCATAAAAAGGATATAAGGTAAAAACTGAGGAAATATGAATTAACGTGGACTTTAGGTAATAATGCACTAACATTTTCTCATTAATTGTGGTAAGCATTTCAGAAAAATGAAAGATGTAACAGAATAAACTGGGGGTGTGTGGGAAAACTCTAAACCAGTCTCACAATTTTATGTAAATCTGAAACTGTTCTAAATTTAAGATGTTTATTGAAAAAGTGATAAACTTTAAATCTGTCAAAAAAAGAAAGAACACAAAAAGCAGAAATCATATTTAGAAAAATAGGTTCAGGAACTAGAACTGAAAACTACTTGTTCTGCCTGAATCTATTTTCTCACAGAACTTTTAATTTTTCTCTTGTCTTACTATGTTTGAAATAATTACTGTCCTATAACTCGAAGGTCAGGGATTTCTGTGCTTCAACCAGAGGCAGCTGTAGGAGCAGAAGTGCAAGCTACCAGACTCTTTTCAGATAGGAATTTTTCCTATCTAGGTGCTAAAATTAATTTTGGTAATATTGAAAATACTTGATATGGTGTAACAAAAACAGGAAGTGTCCTACATAAATCTAAGTACTCCCTTACATTCCATGATGTCTCCTGGTGCTTAGTTGGGGCCAAGTGGGTGTTCCTCACCTGTAGACTCAGCATGAGTGATTTGCACCAATCCTGGCTGAGAGAGTGAAGGGCCAGCGTACCACCTGTAGATCACTTTTCCCCTTGCTGCAAATAACAAAAATTGCCTGACCATGTTGGACATGCAGGAGATGTAAAATTTCCCTGCTTTAAGCCACTAAGATCTCTGGATTTCTCTGTTATCGCAAATGTCATTGATGACTCTAATGTATGACTCATCATACCAACAACTTTTCCCAAGTCAGTTAGCCAATTCCAGCCAACAGGCCTGGAAAATATGCTGGCAGCTGGGGCCAAATATGCTGAGCCAGAGGCTGTGATTGAGGTGAGAAAAGCAATGGTCCCTGTCTTAAAATAGCCTGTGCATCTTCAAAATGGCATTACTCCCCATTGCAAGGAGAAACCGAGCTCCTGTCGTAAGTAATGATGAATTATGACCACATGGGAGATTCATATTTAATACATTATCATAAACTTTTATGAATGGTGGTTGAACTGTAAATATACCTGGAGCGAGAGTCTGACATTTCATATGTCTTAAATTAAAAATAATGACTCCTTCTTTGATCTTTTACCCCTTAGTAAAATATAATATCAGGGATTTTAAAACTATTGTTTTCTAATTCTGTCAAGACATATATTTAGTTTCTACTATGTGACAGAGACTGAGCAAAATACTGAAAATTCAGATTTAAATAAGAAGCAGTTCTTTTCCTCAAGGAGTCCATTATTTTAAGGGACTGAGTAATGAATAACCAACATAGATCTACTATGTCTAGTGCTACAAGAGAGGTCTGCATAGGGTGCTATATGAACACAGAGTAGGAGGATTTAGCACAGCAAAGAGGTTCATAAAAGGTTTCAGAAGGAGGCAATGGCTGTATTAAACCTGGCACAAAGGCTGGAAAAGGAATTTCAGGGAGAAAGTGATGTGTGAGCAAGAAGGAACATCTGAACATTTACAGTATGCATAGAAATGATGAGGATGTAAATCACTTATATAAGTCCTGGCATGTATCAATGACTTAACTTTTTTCCATGCGTGTATTTAATTACATTTTGTTTGGTATCACTAGACTGAAAAGTGTGAGGACAGCAGCAACATGTAATGATCGTGGTGCAGATCACAGGTAAAATTCTCCGTTAGTGATGAGATAGATACTAGGCTAAACCTAAGTCAAATCAAAGTTACCAGTATGCATTAAGTTAAAAGGGTTCTAAGAGCACAACCTTGTGGCATGTAAGTTGAAGTAGGATGTATTGTATGTACCTGTTATTCTGATCATGCACCCCATATCACACAGTATACTTTAATTTCAAGATAAATTTAAAATAATTTAAAAATAAGGCTCAAAGCCTGGAATCACTCTGAAAAATATTATGGGCAATGTGATTAAATTATAGATTTTTATAAAATTATGTTTTGAGTTTATTCAAATAAATTATAGAATTGAAACATCCTTGACATATAAAGAATTCAAACAAATGAGGAAGAGAAAAATAAACAAATAGCAATTATGGATAATTAACTAAAGAAGAAAAACAAATGCTCAATAAAGAAATAAAAGATGCCCAAGCTTACCAAAATTCAAATATGTGTGAATTTTGGTGACAAAACTACTATATACTAAAATATTAATACATATATAGAGACACAATCATAGAAGTGTGAAACATATCAAGAGACATACACTACTAGTGAGATTCTGAATTAGTTCAAATATTACCAGGCTATTGTTACAATACATATAAAAAACATAAGAAAATGTATACTTTTAACAGAAATATCAGTTAGTGACATTTATCCCTACAAATTAATCACATAATTGTCTTCCAGAATTTCCATTCAAATATTTTCACATTTTCTTTATTTATAATGGTTCAAAATTGAGGATAACCTAAAGATATAACAATAAATGATATTTTAATTATAAGTTGCAAATTAGGCCAAAAGACAATTGCAGACTGCAGAAACTGCTTGTTTATATGATTCAATGATTTAAATTAAACTGGTCGTGAATATTTATAAAGAGAAGCTTACACATAAACTTATGGAATTTTGGTTTCTCCTAAAAATTCAAATCTACCAGTACATTCCATTACAATGAAGTTCAACTTCTAGTGCTCCTTTTAGATGCCACGTGCATTTTCTATTTCACCTTGGTACTCGCCACTACTTATTATGCAATGATATTCAATAACTTGCCAAGTTTTCTTGTCTGTGGGTATTTGTATTTATGATTCTTGGATTAAGTAACTCATAATTCATCCATACTTGGAATTCTAACCAACCATTAAAACAGAGGAAAAAATATTCAGTGCTATAGAAACATGTATATGATATATAAATAAGTGACAAAAATGTTAAAAATCACTGTGTAAAACACAATACCTTTCGTGCTCTCAAAATGCATATTTTGCCAAACACAGAAGAGTGAATGAGTTTTCAAAAAGATCGTAAGAAGGATTATCTCCGCATATCAGAATGGCTGATTTTCTTTTTCCTTTTCTTATCTGTATTACCCAAAATTTCTTCAATTAAATCGGGCTGCCTTTGATAATGACAAAAATTATACATAATTTTAATGTAAATTATTTAATCTATAAGATGTATTTACCATTTAAATAAAAGGCCATTTAGGATAAAATCATGACTCATCTTTTACATTTTCAACTTGTGACTTTTAAGAGATTTTGGTGATTCTCCATGGAAACTCAGGGATTCCTTGTTTGATTTGCTGCAGATTAGACAGGCTTCAGACTATAAACCAGTACAGTATAGAGATGCAATTTTGATGCTAACCACTTAGAGTTAGCACGGACTCTACAGATTGAAAACACAGTCCCTAACAGACTGTTCTCGCTTAAGATGCCAACTCTAAGTGTAGATATCAGTAGGTGACCCATGCTTCTGTTCCATAACCCCCTTGTGAGAATGACTCACATAATTCAGTAAAGCACAACAATGATTGCAGTTTTACTACAAAAGCTACAAATCAAACCAGCAAAATTTAGAAACCCACAGGGTAGGTCCTTTCCCTGTGAAATTAACACATATCACCACCCTGGTACATCGTATTTGCACCAGCCAGGAAGTTGCCCAAATGTTTGTGTTTTTAATGCATGTTTATGTGGGCATAATTAATTGAATCACTGGCTGAATGATTGAACTCAATCTCCAGATTCCTCCCCACCAGCCCCCAACTCCAGAGGTTCAGCTGAGATCACTTGACTCAAACCTCCAACCTTCTAATCACATATTTCATTTCACTGGCATAACCAACTCCCATCTTAAGACTATTAAGGGACCCACCATGTATAATCTAATTAGCATAAATTTGGGAAAGATGGCCATGAATCACAGCATTCTTAACATTGGAAAAATTCCAGAAGATTAGAAATTCAGAAACCTGGGACAAAGACTAGACATGTTTTTATATAAAAACACGATTTTCTTGTGATTGATATCAGCATTTTTTCATTTTCTTTGAAGCACATACTGTAGGATACTTGCATGGTTAGTATTCAGTAGTGTTTGAACCAAAATTATATACAATTATAAGTGAACTACACATGACACCATATTTATTCATTTCAGAGAGCATATGAGCAAGCAAATAATTGCTGGTGTAATAGGTTATAATAGAGCAGGGCAAAGACAGCTAGTTGTCTTCTAATGTCCATTCTCTCATTGTAATAAAACCTCAAATATAGTTGTCTATTTGACCACTCATTATAAAAATTTCACTTTCTAGTCTCCTTTGAAGGACTGTGTGGCCATATGGTTAGGTATCTAATTGTGAGATATTAGGTAAAATATTTGTGACACCTTCCTTGGGAGCCATGTGATGTTTGCTCATTGCCTCCCTTCTTTTTTTGTGTTTTCCTCTCCTGTTGTCTTGGATCATAAATGTGACATCTGGGGCTTTGGTTAACATATTAAATCATGATGACAGTAGATGACCAAGGAACAGTGCAACAGTGAGCCCTCAATCACATAAGTCACTGACCCCCTGGGCTGCTTTCCTCTTGACATTTATGTGCAAGAGAAATCAGGATCAATCTCTTTAAGATAACTTGATGGAACCAACCATAATCAATACATTTATTAAGGCTCTATCTTAAGAAATAATTTGCATTCTATTTTTTATTTATAATTGACAATGAATGACACCCTATAAACACTATCATCTCAGGATAACATGCCTGAAATTTGTGAATCTACATTCAGATGCTTTTATGGGCATATCTTGAGTCTTTGTTACAAAAACCTATCCCTCTGTAGTGTGTGTGTGTGTGTGTGTGTGTGTGTGTGTGTGTGTGTGTGTGTGTAACAGGCGCTCAATTTCTATATGAAAACACTTCTCTCCTATGGCCCATTTATGTGTTTATGTGCTTCAGGTGGTCTCTATGTTCAGATTCAGAATGGACTATGGAATCCAGATGTAACTATTCACACTATTCCATGTTCCCCTGATGTTCCCTTAAGCATGGATATTATTACTGGATGAGCCTTGGTTAGTATTTGTTATGGGGTCACTAGAGAGAGATGATTTATTTTCTGCTTAAAATGTTAAAATGCATGGTGTGGCCTGAATCTATGAAGCCACATCGCAGGGAATCAGCAGAAGATGGAAAGAAGAGATGGGGGAAAACTGCGTCCTGATGCCATTGTTGAAGACTCAAGTTTTAGGCAAGACTGAAGTGCAGCCATATGAGTCAACAACATCTTTCTATGAGATATTTTTTCTTAGTTAAACCATGTTGAATATAAAAATATGTTACTTGTATATGTAGAATGTTTAAACTGATAGAAAAAATGGCCATGAACTAACAAAAACCTACCCTCCTTCCCACCCTCGTCACATTCTTACAAAGCCACACTGAGGCCTGCTTGTTCTGGTAATTAGTGCCAATGACTGCATTTTTAAAATTTATTTTTAAATCCACTGACTTACTTGATGTTACTAAAATTGAAAAGACTCTATGGGCAAATTATTGCTGTGGCACTGCAGAAAATGATAGGCAGCGTCAGGGATTTCTGAACCCTCAGAGATTATTTCCAGCACACTGTATAGACTTGTGAAATGCATGCATACACGAGGGGTTCCCACCAAAAATTGAATTATTTTTTGGATGGTGGGCCCCTTGTCTTACAGGCTTCTGCCACTGCATAAGTGTTCTGGAAACCCACTGGCATCAGTGTATGTGTTGACTAGTGTTGTCACCAGAGGCTGGTTTCAGCTTTAGTAAATTTTTTTGGGGAGGTGGAGATTCTTTTAACCTGTTTGCCTATTTCATGATGGGTGATTTATGAGCACACCTGTCCACATTGCACTGAGTGTTCAGAAGTTTTGACCAAAAAAGGCATGATCCCTGTGCCCCACCCTCCCTATTCACGCGATCTCACACCTAGTGAATTTTCTCTCTCCCTGATGAGAAAAGTCCTCAAAGAGAAACATTTTTGAGATGTAGAAGAGGTGAAACAATGGTAGAAGCACTCAAAGGCATCCAAATTAACGAGTTCAAACACTTTTGAGCAGTGGAAAAGACGTCTCAATAGGTGTATTGAATCAAATGGACGGTATGTTGAAATTTAAACATGAAATAATAAATACACATTTTTAAAAATAAATTCTGAGTTTTTGACCACCTCAGCAAATGTGGTCCATACAATAAGGAAGGGTAGAGGTTTCAGAAAGCAGTTTTCACAGGAAATGAGTAGAGCCATTTAAATAGAATAATGATTTTAACATTTCACAAAAGGAGAGTGAATACAGTGAAGTTTTCATAATAGGTACTTGTAAAAAAAATCCAATCCACTTTCAGCGACCACTTACGCGCCTAATCCTGAATCGTACCCCACATCTTTACAATAAATAAATAGTAAGACCCAAGTTGCAAATAACAAAAAAGTAAGTACAAAATACAGACAACTGAGGATAAAATGAGTACATAAGATGATCTACTAAGAGATCCTCATGCTCACTCTCTCCTTCTCTTCCATTTAACAGAGACAATTTACTTGTCCCTACATGTTAGGACCTCTGGTCTGAGAAAAGGAATGCTGCTTCTAATCTTCTGTATTTCTAAAGGACTAAGATCATACGGTTATACTTTAGATAGAAAACAAAAGTTTAAAAGCGAATAATAAACTTCACTTAGAGGAATAACATGGTTTATTTTTTCCTACTGCTCCTTGCCATATTAAAAATCCTGAAGATAAATTCCATTTTAATCAGAAAAATTGACCTAGAAAATGCTTAGGCCAGCAGCAAAAGCCTCTTTTTGCATCTGGTTCTCTGGAGTAACACATGGTAACTGATTTATTATTGCAGGAAGATCCTTTTCCTACCTTTGTTTCAAAAGCAGAAATGTCCTTTATTGTTTCAGGTGTGTTGCAGCTGCTGTTTATGCTAATTCTTGCTTACCTGCAAATAAATTTGTGCGTGTTTGTGCATTACCGGGCATATGAAGAATAATTTGTGTCATTAAAAGTTGGCCAGGCATGGTGGCTCAAGTCTGTCATCCCAGCACTTTGGGAGGCCGAGGCGAGAGGATTGCCTGAGCTCAGGGATTCGAGACCAGCCTGGGCAACTTGGCAAGACCTCATCACTACAAAAAATCAAAAAAATTAGCCGGGTGTGATAGCGCATGGCTGTAGTCCCAGCTACTTGGAAGACTAAGGCCAAAGTTTCACCCAAGCAGGTAGAGGCTGCGGTGATCGTGAGTATGCACTACAGCCTAGACAACAGAGTGAGACCCTGACACACACACGCACAAAAGTTCACTTTTATTTTAGTCCTATTGTGGGTCTTCTGGGTCGTCAGTGCACAGAGGGTTCACCTGGAAAGAATCATAGAGAAGTTGGCCTTAGCTCTGAGGGCTGCTGTTTTTGTAGTTTCTTAATAAGCCTCTGGGGTTATAGCCTGCCTCTTGTCTGGCATCCTTGAGATGCATAAACAGTCCAAATGCTTCTCTAGTGGACTCCTTTTGGATTTGGGGAAGATCTCATTTCATGACGCCTAAAAAGGCTCAGTGTTCCCTTGCTCCAAAATCATGCTTAGAAATGCTCCTTTTTATACCTTAAATTCTGACTCTTTACTAGGTTGCATGTGCCTGGGCTTTGGAATATCTTTTCATGTGACAATCAGTCAGAAAGGTTAGCATGTTTTCATCCTTTTAGATTGGTATTGTCAGTCTTTCCTGAGAGTTGTATTTTATTTGTTTATTATAGTATCCATTGTCTTTTGTCATCATTCCTAGGTTTTGGCAGAATTAGAGCAGTTGTTAGTTAGCTTTTCTCTTTCAAATCATACTGAAGAAAAAGTTAGAAAAAATATCAAAGAGCTTTTATTTTTCCCTGAGTTTGTTGATGGCAATTGCCATCTATTGGCTCAGTTATCTTTCTTCATTAATTAATGAACTCTGATAAAATCATGGTAGGTGAAAAACATTTGATAGTCTATTTATTTTAATGATGTGGGATACAATTCAGGGTCAGGTACATAAGCAGCCATCATACAGATAGAAAACATGTCATCTGTAGTTGGTTTATCAACAACGGCCTGCCTTTCGCTTAAAATTGTTTATTGCAGCATCATTCACAATAGCAAAAACATAGATCCAATGGTGCTACCTTTTAAAACTAGACTGGATTTTTAGAATGTGGTACCTATACAAGATGGAATATTATGCAGCCTTAAAGAAGGACAAAATTATGAACTTTGCAGCCACTTGGATGCACTTAGAGTCTATAATACTCACTAATCTCATCTCATACTCACAAAGAACTGAGTATTGCATGTTCTCACTCATAAGCAGACCCTGAATACTTATTATAATACTATAAGAAAGGGATTGGCAGTAGTGGGAAACTGCCATGGGAGGGGGAAGTTACACGTCATCAATAACAGTACCTACTCTTAAACCAGGTGATGTGGGGACCAAAGAAAGGTCCAAATTTTACCTGTTCAACGACCATTTGTATACCTAACTCTGAACTGTACCCCACAGCTTTAAAAAAACTAAAAATGTTTTTCTTTTTCTCAGTGAGAAAACTGAGGCAACCACAACATCCTTCTCAGTGTCTTCAAGATAGAACAGACAGAGGGAAGGCTCAGCCCACAGATTTGGGCATCTTTGGCTGCAATCCCAGAGGCCACTTAACCTCAGCATATGTGCTGACCTACACAGCTGTCTTACAGTGGGATTTCTTTGGAGAACATCTTTTCTTTTTCTTCCCAAGGCATTTCATAGATGTATTAGTTAATTTAACTAGTATCCACTGACTTCTCTTTGTGGCTCAGGCCTTTTGCTAATTCCAGAGGCCAGAGTCATATATGTCAGCCTCTCTGTTGTCTTCATGAAAGTCAAAGTCCAGTGAAGGAACAAGTTAATGGTGGTGGCCTCTTATTCTCTCCTTTCTATGGGGGGAATATCCCATGGATGTATCTGCTTTTAACCTCTGTCCAGGCCAGAAAACACCTGCACCATATTGTGATAGTCCTAGGCAAGTCACATCTTTCTCTCATTTTCTCTCTCCACAATCTCATCAGCAGCCTAGACAACAGGAAGGGCGAGTAAAGTAAAAGAAATCCGCTGCTCTTCTCCCATGGCAATCCCAAGGGTCAAGACAGAGGCTGGGCATGCACATGATTAACTAAAGGCTGCTTTCTGTGATTACAAGTGGCCAAGTGGTTTCTTAGTTGAGAAAAGCTACGATTGCAGTTAGGCTTACCTCACTTTCTTCCCCATCTAAAGGCATTCAGGAAGCATCTAGGTACACACAGTGCCTTGAATGGGCTCTGGGGTCATTCATATATTGGTTTCAGTGCATCCCCCTTGCTTCATGTACCAAATGTTCAGTCAGTAAGTAAAAGCAAAACACAAACAAAACGAAAGCATTAATTTAACTTCTTTTGAAAATAAGATTTTGTTGTCACAGGGTGGGGCGGGGGGCATTTCCACGTGGTGACCTCTTGCTGGGCTGTCACTTCATTAGACAGAACATTCACTCTTTTTGTCATCACAGACCACTGTGCTGCTCTGGGTTCTGTCACAAGCTGAATTGTATCCCTCCGGTAACTTGTATGCTCAAGTCCTCACTTTCAGTACCTCAGAATGTATCTGTATTTGGAGATAGAGTCTTTAAAGCGGTAATTAAGTTAAGATGAAGTCATCAAGGTGGATGACTCCATCCAGTCTGACTGATGTCTAGAAGAAAAGGAGATTAGGACCCAGACACATAGAGAAGACTCATTTTGCATATCCTTTGTCTTAGTCCTAGAATCATTGGTTTTTCCAGGGAGCCTTGGGTTCTTTTATAAGAGAATGAATAGAGATCAAGATCTAGACTCCAGGTGTGCTTGTTGCTAACTAAGGTAAACCCTCTTTTCTATAATGGAGTTGCATCATACATACATCATGCAAATTGTGTGAGTGTGTGTGTGTGTGTGTGTGTGTGTGTGTGTGTGTGTGTGTGTGTGAGAGAGAGAGAGAGAAAATAATCCTGCTCATTTTACCAAATTAGCTCATATGAGATGGACACCCAATATTTTCTCAGCTTGTCAAGTCGTTATAAAATAACTCTTGTACATTACTTTTCTATTGCTGCTTAAAAATTTTACCACAGCTGGGCTCGGTGGCTCAGCCTGTAATCCTGCGCCTTTGGGAGGCTGAGGTGAGTGGATTGCCTGAGCCCGCAGGGTTCGTGACCCACCTGGGCAGGCGAGACCTCATCTCTACAATAAATCAAAAAATTAGCCAGGCATGGTAGCGCGTGCCTGTAGTTCCAGCTACTTGGAAGGCTGAGGTGGAAGGATCGCCGGAGCCCTGCAGGTCGAGGCTGCGGTGACCGGGAGCAGCCACTGCACTCCAGTCTGGGCAACAGAGTGAGACCCAATGCAAAAAAAAAAAAAAACAAATTACCACAAACTTAGAGGCTCCCAACACACATTTATGAACTCACAGTTCTGTGAATCAGAAGACCAGGCAGACATGACTGGATTCTCTGCTTAGAATCTCATAAGGCTGATATCAATGTGTTGCTCTAACTGGGCTGTTTTAATCTTTTGTAAATGTGGGGTTTTCTCAGTCACCTCAACATTTCTCTCCCATAATTGTCCAGGAGTTATGTGTATACTGTGGGGCAGCTCAGAGCGTGCTAAGGATTTAGTCTCTGCCTTGGTGGGAAGGTATCTCCTGGGCTTTCTCACAGCTACTTCTTGCTCATATGGGGTATAAAAACACCTGGCTGCTCCATTCATTGGCAGCAGAGGGTGGAGTACCAGGATTTCCGGTCAAGGACTGCAGGTGGCTTCTAGAAACTGGAAAAGACAACAGGGAGTAGATTTCAAGAAACACAGCCCTGTTGACACCTTGCTTGTAGCCCTATGGGACCTATTTTTAAACTCTGACCTTTACAACTGTAAGATAAGAAAGTTATGCTATTTTATGACACTCTGCACATATATTTGTGAATGTGGGTATCACTGATTCATGGCACTCTTGTGTACTATGAGGCAGGAATCTTGCCTGTCTTGATTCATCCTGTGTCTTCAGAACCTAGAACAGTGGCTGGCGTGTGCACGCGTGTGCGCACACACACACCCTTCCAACAATTACAACAAACAACAAGGTGTTCAGTCAATAGCTGCTAGGTAAATGACTCATCCACATTCCCTAGGCACCCTGGGTAGAAATGACCCCCACATCAGGCTCCTCTTTCCACTGTAAAACCCCTGGGACTCGCTCCTTTGCCAGAAGCTGAATGCAGAGCCCCATGGACAGGAAGACAAGATGGATGCTTTTGAGTGAATAATAATGAACCCAAGCTGGGCTCGGTGGCTCAGCCTGTAATCCCGTGCGTTTGGGAGGCTGAGGTGAGTGGATTGCCTGAGGCCGCGGGTTCGAGACCCGCCTGGGCAACTTGGCGAGACCTCATCTCTACAATAAATCAAAAATTAGCTGGGCGTGGTAGCGCATGCCTGTAGTTCCAGCTACATGGAAGGCTGAGATGGAAGGATCGCCGGAGCCCCCAGCAGGTCGAGGCTGCGGTGGCCGGGAGTGGCCCCTGCACTCCAGTCTGGGCGACAGAGTAAGACTCCAACTCAAACAAAAAAATAATGAACCCAGTACCATGCTTGTGCATTTACTATATTGCAGATTATAAGTTGAGCACCTCTTTCATGTTCTTTCACTTAGTTTTCACGATAGTCCTATCATACAGGAATTTGGATTGTCCCTGATGTGCCCAGGAGACACTGAGACTCATCCAGGTGGGGCAATGCGGTCAAGCACTCACAGCTGTGAACAGCACTCCAAGTATGAGGCATTGCCAGCATGTGACTTGTGTGCATATCTGTGAGTGTGTGCATCTGGCAGCTGCTGTGACGTAGAAATTCCCTAGTGGTTTTGGAGTCCTGAGAACGGAGTTAAATATTCTGCTTCGCTACCTTAATACAGAGTGGACTCCGTTCTTGATGGTTGACCCCTGACCCCTGTCAAGCTCATCCCTTACCTGTCCCCCTTTTGTCCCATATCTGGCCAAGCTGGTAAGAAAGTCCATTTCCTCCCCCTGCTCAGCACTGTGGGAAGTGAAGTCACACAAGCTGGGGCCCGGGCACTAGTCCCTTATCCAAGTCCCTCTCTTATCCACAATTGAAGGCAAAACCACTACTCTCTCCATCCTCCAGCTCTGTTCCATTCAAGCCATTGGCACCCCTGGCACCCAGAATCATCCTGCTCTCCACAGAAAGTTTGACTTTGTGAATAATAAACCCTTTCATACCTTTTGGTACATTTTGGAGCGAGTGTCTCAACATTAACTGCTGTATCCTAACCATATGGGGAGGAGCAGAAGACAGGTAGGTCTGCCCTCCACACAGAAGCAAAACGATTTAATATCTGAATTTCCTTGCAACAATTCCCTTTAGCAAACTAAGCCTTGCTTTCCTGAATTGTAAAATGAGAATGATGAAATATCCTGCCACATAAGCTCCAAAGGAAATGCTCCATGAAGCATTGCATGTATGGTATGTACCAGTGATGTTAATAATGACTTTTGAGAAACAAGTGTACGTTTAGAGTTTGATTTTGACACCATAAAACTGTGGAAATGTGTGAGTACAACTGAGCTCTTGCCAGATGAGGTTGGGAAATAAATTATTTTGACCTATCTCCATGTCTATTGTTTTTTTTTTTAAGGTCCAGCCCACGCTTAAAGAGCCATGCTCAATGTCTTTGAGGGAAAAATAAATTACACATATTATTTGGAATTATTCTGCATAGGAAACTTGTTTCTTCTCTTTTATTGATTGATTGCACATTTATGTCAGGATGGTTCAAGAATACCTATTTTATACTTTGGGTTATAATCCAAAAGTATTTTATTTATTTACTTATTTATTTATAATTCTTTTTAAAATTTTTTTATTTTTTATTTTAAAGATGTGGGGCACAACTCAGGATTAGTTATACAAGTGGTCATAATAAACATAAAGTTTGGGCTTCCCTTTGGTCCACTTTTCCTGGTTTGAGATCAGGCATCTGTATTATTGTTATGTGGCCACCTTCCCTCCCCAGGCAGTTTCCAGCTACTGCCAATCCATTTATTACAGTATTATGGTAAATGCTCAGGGTACGCTTATGAGTGAGAATGTGTGGCACTCAGTTCTTTGTTTCTGTGATAGATCACTGAGTATTATAGACTCCAAATCCATCCAAATTGCTGCGAAGTCCATAATTGTGTTCTTCTTTATGGTTGTGTAATACTCCCTTGTTTATCTGTACCATATTTTTTGTTTCTAGTCTAGTTTTGATAGGCAGCACGGTTGGTTCCATGTCTTTGCTATTGTGAATAGTACTGCTTTATTTATTTTATCGCTCAAAATTGTTCAGCATTGGCCACTGAGGAGTCTTTCAGTTTATGCCTTTGACATACCTCAAACATATTTTTTTTCTTTTGAGAGCTTTCTTACTTTCTTGCACTAAAAGATGCTCCAAACTCATTTTGCATATCCTTTGTCTTAGTTGTAGAATCATTTGTTTTTCCAGGGAAACTTGGGTTCTTTTATAAGAGAATGATTAGAAATCAAGATCTAGACTCTAGGTGTGCTTGTTGCTAACTAAGGTAGACCTTATTTTCTATAATGGAGTTGGATCATACATACGTGTGTGTGTGTGTGTGTGTGTGTGTGTGTGTGTGTGTGTGTGTGTGTGTGTGTGTGAGAGAGAGAGAGAGAGAGAGAGAGAGTGCAATCCTGCTCATTTTACCAAATTAGTTCATATGAGATATATACCCAATACTTCCTCAGCTTGTCAAGTCGTTATAAAATAACTCTTGTACATTACTTTTCTATTGCTGCTTTAAAATTTTACCACAAACTTAGAGGCTCCCAACACACATTTATGAGCTCACAGTTCTGTGGATCAGAAGACCAGGCAGACATGACTGGGTTCTCTGCTTAGAATCTCATAAGACTGATATCAATGTGTTGATCTGACTGGGCTATTTTAATCTTTTGTAAATGTGGGATTTTCTCAGTCATCTCAGCATTTCTCTCCCATAATTGTCCAGGAGTTATGTGTATACTGTGGGACAGCTCAGAGTATGCTAAGAATTTAGTCTTTGCCTTGGTGGGAAGGTATCTCCTGGGCTTTCTCACAGCTACTTCTTGCTCATATGGGGTATGAAAACACCTGGCTGCTCCATTCATTACGCTTGATGAGATTAACCTCTGCATTGTCTCATGGTTGACCAGCTAAAAACTCATTATGACATCTTTCTCCTGAGTCATTTTTGGAAAAACAAGTTATTAAAGCTTTAACACCTTTCCCTGAACATTCAGTGAGAAAGACAGCAGGACTCCACCCCAGGTAAAGACACACCCGGTAAAGGTGACGACAGTTGAGGAAAGAAAGAGGTGAAAGCAGGACTCTTCTCAGGGACACTCCATGGACCTCCATGTCTTATTTTCTTTTTGATTGTCCTTTCCTTGTGGGGCAGGGGTTACCTCCTGGTCTTATAAGAATGCGAGAAGGATCACCTTGTGGGCTAAAGAAAGTGCCATAAAATGCATTAGTTGCGATGTCAATATGATACCCTACAAAGAGAAAGAGAATAATATAGAGCTAAGTATTGATATGATGTACAAGTAAGAAAGGCTTTGTATAATAAATGCTAAGGAATGACCCATAAAAATAACTTTCTTAACTACATAACGTTTTGGAACTTATGTTTATCATATTAGACCAAGAGCAAAACTAAAAGGCAAATGACATGTTGGGGAAAATATTTTCACACTTGATAACAAAGAATGGGCATTCTTAAGACAGAGAATTTGTAAATTAATCAAGGTAAAAGCAAATACATCAAATACATGGATAAAGGACATTAACAGGAAAATTGAATTGGAAAAAAAAGGCAGCAACGATTTGAGAAAAAAATGTTCATCCTCATGAGTTATGAAATTAACACAAAATAAAAATGAGAAATTGTTATTGTTTTATTGGTCAAACTGGCAAGTAATTTTTAATATAGCCCCCCTTACTTCAGGTTGTGTTGAAATGGAACTTTACTGATAATACTATATAGGAATATCATTTATCTTAAGGACACTTTGGCAGTTAGAATTGAAAGACTTATAAGTGAATATATCATCAGTCTCAACAATTTCTCTCCTGAATATTTTCTTGAAGCAAATCATCAGCAATGTACAGTGGTGATGGAGACTACTAGGAAGATAAAGAGTTCCCCAGCTCAGAAAATGGGCAAAGGAGAGGAACCATTGATGGAGATATTGATGATGCTGGGAGTGTTGGATTAGATTAATAGTAAGGTCATTCCAAGTTTAACATTTATGACTCAGCCACTCTGTTGTTAAAACAAAATGTTAGAGGGCCATAAAGACATGGTAAGCTTTTCACAATCATTATAATAATCGAAATAGCAGCTAATACTTATTTAGCATGTACCGCTTCACATACATTAGTTTACATACATTTTTAAGACGTCTTGTGAGGTAGGTATGATCGTTCTCATTTTACAGATAAGCAAAGTAAGGCACAGAGAAATGAAGTTAGATTCCTTAGGTCACACAACACATAAACGAAAGAACCAAGGTTTCCATCTAGACAGCTACTCTGAGTCACTCATAACATTGTGTCTTATACCAGCCCTACTCCTATTTGATCATTCCACTGGAATTCAAAGTCTGAATCATTATTTTTAAAACTCAGAATCTAGAAACTCACCAGGTGTGTACAGTACTTTACAGTGTATAAGACTCTCACCCACATTTATTTTATGTGATGCTTTGAGACAGTGAGGTTGCTCCAGGATAAGATCATCCCCATATTAGAGGAAACTGAAGTTCAACAGAGTAGAGGTTTGTTTTGCTTTAGTTCATAATGAAGTAGAGGAGATACTCTCTTGCCAAAACCTACCTTGTCACTCAATGGCATACAAAATAAGCAATGAACCCGCTTTCTCAGCTTTGAGGTTGGAGCTTCCATCAAGGGCTCAGTAAGACATTCCAAGCCTGGACTATCCCTACATGAGTTGTTTCTCCATCAGGAGCTTCTTCTCTTGCACCTGCAATACCTCTCGGGCACAAAGATGACATACATGCTTGTTTTTGCTTCTCCTCATCCACACAAACTCTCCACTACTCTTCTCAGTTTCTGGAAAATAAGGTTCTACATGCTTGTTTCAGTTGTCTATTGCTGTGTAGCAAACCATTCCTAAGCTTAGTAGCATGAAAAAGCAACCATTTTATTTTCTTCTGATATTTGGGTAAGGAACACACTGAATACACTGGTGACAAGCTCCTACAATGATGGGAGGCTTGGCTGCAATAGTTCAAAGGATTGGGTTGACGCAACTGGTTTTATATGTTTGGGGCCTTGATTCTCCCTATTGCTGGGTACCTTGGTTGTCCTCTATATGACCTCCCCACAAGGTTAGCTTAGGCTTCCAAACAGCATGGTAGTCTTAGTGTTGATTACACTTCTTACCTAGCCACTAGCTTTTTCTGCAGAGGAAGCAGAAGTAAGTCCCTGAAGGCTGGCTTAAAGCTGTCACAATATCCCTTTTACCTCAATCTATGGTCATGGCATATCACATGGCTGATCAGACTCTAGGGGAAGAGAAAAAGACGGTTTGTTTATAATGGAAGAAATTTCCTAAATATCAAACCCTGTCCCAAGTAGATTTTTCATTAACACCGTTATACATGTGTGTGACAAATATTTTTAAAGTATAAAACATGAACAGTTAAACATATTTTTCTCTGTCTTACTTTGGAGTATCAGTTCCCTGCCCTGTAGTCCACTCCTGTTAATACATTCCTGTAGATTCTTCAAAACAGAAACTATATCTGCTTACCAACTTCTATTTACATTTCTTACTTTACACAAATTTGAACCCAAATTTTTCTTCTACACTTTCCTTTCATTCTGTTAACTCAGAATGTCAGAATGCACAGACATACCATTGCATATATTGATACTGTTGACCTTTGAACAAGGCTAGGTTCAGAGACATCAGCATCCTCCATGGTCAAAAATTCACATATAACTTTGACTCCCCTAACTTAACTACTAATAGCCTGCTGTTGACCAGAAGCCTTAACTATACTAAAATCAGTCCACTAACACATAACTAAATTAGCATCTACATCTGCACTCATACTAGTTAGTTTTTTTCTCTTTTTTTGGTACTGTTTGGCTATAAGTTTAATCTTTTTTCAATTTGTCAAAAATCTCCAACCATTTTTCCAAAATATTTATTGAAAAGAAAAGCAGTATATAAATGGAACTTCACAGTTCAAACCTGTGTTGTTTAAGTATCAACCATATATGTAAATATAACTCTATCACATAGAAATCTGAATGTGTATTTAAATATATGCACCCCTGAGTACAGACATAGATAAATATATTTGCTTTTATAAACATCTGTTAGAACTCACACACACACACACACACACACACACACACACACACACACACACACAAAGCAGTTATTGGGAAGGGGAAGTATGTAACTGAGTGACAGGAATGTTAGGGCAATTTTCATTTTATACCCTTTTGTACATTTTGAACTTTGAGTCTTGTGATAGAGTAAATATGTCTGTATCTAAATACATATATCCATATGAATTTTAAGTATAAAATATACTTCTGAATCATTTTCAGATAAACCTTGGAAAATGGCTTTTTAAATGCAGAATAATATCTCATTTAATGGACTCAACATAGTTGACCTAACCATCTACTTCACATCCTTAACTGCATCATTATCTTTATTTTATTACCAAATATGCCTTATGGACTTGCTACTAGCTCACTAGGTATAATTTAGAATAAGATATATTTGTATATTTACATTATAGATATACATATATATTTGTTTATGTATGTATGATGCAACTCCTGGCCAACATGATCAAAAGTTTAAATGCCAAATCGATGTTGATGGCCTTGTCTGATGCACCATAATAGAGATGACACAAGAGTAGCATCATTATTTAATATAATCCCAGTTCAATTTTTAATAGAAAACAGTTTTTCCTTTTTTTTTTGAGTTGGAGTCTTACTCTGTTGCCCAGACTGGAGTGCAGTGGCCGCTCCCGGCCACCGCAGCCTCGACCTACTGGGCTCCGGCGATCCTTCCGCCTCAGCCTTCCAAGTAGCCAGAATTACAGGCATGTGCTACCATGCCCAGCTGATTTTTTGATTTATTGTAGAGATGACGTCTCGCTGCCCAGGCAGGTCTCAAACCCGTGGGCTCAGGCAATCCACTCACTTCAGCCTCCCAAAGGCGCGGGATTACAGGCTGAACCACCGAGCCTGGCTAGAAAACAGTTTTTCAATTAAAGAATTATCAGCAGGCTCTGTGGCTTGGTTGGAATAAAAGTGCTCAGTTGTAATTTTTCGGTAAACTCCTGCAGAAAGCCCATGAACAGAGATAATTAGATAGATGAACAGGGGACAGAATTCACATGCACCATAGTCCCAAACAGGGCAACAGGATGTGGGCACATGACCTACTGGTGTGCCTGAGACCCTCCTCCCTATTCAGGCACAAGCAGGTAGAAGGGAATTAAAGTCACATGCCAACACAAGAACCCTTGGGAAAGGTTTGGCCTGTTCTCGCTCTTGCTTCTACTGTCCAGCAAATATCTGCTATTTCTGGCTTTCTTTCCTTAGTCTTCTGATGACAGCACCATTGTGTTTTCTAAGAATGCATGTACCTCCTCCTCTAGTGTCTGTAGATTGCGTGTAATTGTCCCCACCTTCTTACTTCTGGGGCACGCACATGACAGGTCTAGTCAGTGAGTAAATTCCATCCCACTGATAACACCAATGAGGTCAGAGACATGCCCAATAAGGCTCAGAAGGAACCTTCCATTTGAATTGTTAGTGAAGATGTGGCACCTCTTCATTAAGGTCGTGAGGTGGTGTCAATGTAAACATGCAGCTCCTAAAAGCCACCAGTGAGTAGAGTCTGCTTGGGAATGAAGCTCAGGTAAAGGAAAACCACAATGAGAAAGAAGAAGCAGTTCACTGATCATCTACCTAAGGCACTAGAGGAACGCCCCAAACCTGGACTTCACAGTGACAATGAATTAATTCTGATTGATTAATAAATCAACTGTTAACTGATTAATAGTCTATTAATTCCTATTTTTTGCTGAAGGCATTCTAAGCTGTATTGCTGTCATTTATAATAAGAGTCCTGCTGAGTACAGTACATGCATCTGTAGGTTCTCATCTTCTCCATCTACTACTAGCTATAGGATATGGAGTAGGGAGGGCTTTTCCCTGCATGTGCTGTCTTTGCCTTGCTGCTGATACTACTTCCTCCTGGTCCTAGGCTTTTTTCTCTGTGGGAGACAGAGTCATTGGCCCCCAAGAGTGTCCACAGCTTAATCCATAGGACCTGTGAATATGTTTCCTTATGTAGCACAGGAGAATTTCCAGATGTGATGAATTCAAAGATTTGGGGAAGGGAAAATGATTGTGGATTATTCAGTCAAGCCATAAATGGAATCATAAGACTGAGGCAGAAGTGTTAAAAACAAGAATATGTAACAATGGAAGAAGAGGTGAGAGGAAGGGGGGACAAGGGGACCGAAGAGAATGGATTCTGCTAGCCTTGAAGATGGAAGAAGGTGCCATGAGCCAAGAAGTCTAGGCAGCCCCTGGAAGCTGGAAAATGCTACAAGGTGATTTCTCTCCTAAAACCCAGAAAGGGATGCAACTCTACTGACACATTAATTTTAAGAATCATTACCTACCATATGGTAGAAAAGTAAATGTGTGTTGTTTTAAGCCACTGTGATTGTGGTCATTTGTTACAGCAGCAATAAGAAACTAATACTATAGCCTAATCAATCTTCCTGGGCCATCCATTTCTCTCTCTAGGTTACTCTACTCTTTGTCACACATAATCTTTTCTGAGAGAGAGAACTCAGATTATGCCACATCTGGTTCAAGGTCCCCCCAAAGTTTATGCAATAAAATTCAACCTACTCAGTTGGCATTTTAGAATCTTCACCATCAGTAGCAACTCACCTTTCCAGTCTTGGATTCATTCTGTCTCTTCAATATCATGTCTCTTTGAGAATCTGGAGCATCTCAACACCTCCAACATCTTCTGTGTGAGTCTTACTATTGTGTCCTCTAATCTGACTGTACTTCCATTATTTTTCCTTGCATCTCCAAATTCTGTGTATCATTCAGAGTCCATCTTGCACGAAACTGTGTACTTGACTCCTTACCTTATGTTTCTATCTAGAAAAAAAAGTCCTTTATAATTATTCAAACATTTTTTAAAAAATCTCTCTTGGCCTCCATACTCTTTAAAGTACATTCATTTTTGTATCTCTCTTATTCTTCTTCTTGGTTTTTTATCTTCTATTGTTGCAATTTATATATGTTTTCTTTCTTTTCTTTTCTTTCTTTTTTTTTTTTTTTGAGTTGGAGTCTCACTCTGTCACCTAGACTGGAGTGCAGTGGCCGCTCCCGGCCACCGCAGCCTCGACCTGCTGGGCTCCGGCGATCCTTCCGCCTCAGCCTTCCAAGTAGCTGGAACTACAGGCGCGCGCTACCACGCCCGGCTAATTTTTTGATTTACTGTAGAGATGAGGTCTCGCCAAGTTGCCCAGGTGGGTCTCGAACCCGCGGGCTCAGGCAATCCTCTTTCTTTTCTATTAAGTGGGACAGGGCATTTAATTTTTTGAAAATTTTTTATAGGTCTGCTGTGATGGTTCAGTCTGTAATCCCAACATTTTGGGAGGCCGAGGCAGGAGGATTGCCTGAACCTGGGGGTTGAAGATCAGTCTGGGCAGGTTGATGAGACCTTATCTCTACAATAGATCACAAAAACTAGCTGGGCATGGTAGTGTGTGTCTGTAGTTCCAGCTACCTGGAAGGCTGAGGCAGAAGGATTGCCTAAGCCCAGCAGGTTGAGGCTGCAGTGGCCGTGAGTGTGTCACTGCACTCCCCAGCCTGGGTGACAAGAGTGAGACTACAACTAAAAAAAAAAAAAAAAAAGTCTTCATAGTGCCCCAGATATACTATGTGCTAAATATGTGTTTGTGGAAATTGTTTATCAGTGTTTCTGAAAGCATTAATATATAGTCACAGTTTAAATGCCCCCATGCGCCAAGCAGGCAACAGACAAAAATGAGTAAAGAGAGTTTGGGTGAGACAATATGGAGTGATAAAGATTATGGTGACCTGGGGGCACCCTATGTGCACTGGGGGAGGGACAGCAGAAAATAAAAGTCCACAATAATAAACATATTTTCTCCATTAGCGAGTTTGCTCTACATCTATCTTTATATCTTAACTTGTTTGAGTTAACTATGTTAATATTTTAAAATTTTGGTTGGGAGAAATTCTGAAAACAAAAATCAAGAAAAAGATAAACAACTTTACAAGTCAAAAGCACTGGGATGTTCTGTAGAAATGTTTGAGTTAAATTAATTTTCTCCAATTAAAATGATTGGAGAAAATGTTGTAATTAGTAAAGGTATAGTTTTGCAATGAGATATTCCTGTTTTTTCTTTTAACCTTGAACAAGTTGTTGGCATATTCTAGCCACCAATTATTCATTTGTAAAATGGAGCAATAACATTAATATTTATGACATAGGGTAATTTTGAAAATTAAGTGACACAAAGTGGTTCAGTGTACATGCTCCAAAATGTAGACATTATCCTAAGGAATATTGCAATATTACTATAAAGCACTGTGGAACAAAATAAAGACAAGAAATATTTGACAATAACTTTACTTTTATCCATATGAAAAATTTGTTATAAATAATCCACTGACTTATTTCAAGCTAGAGTAACATGAATTTGGAGACCTGAACAATGTGATCTATCCTGAGAAATGAAATATAAATTTAAGAAAAGATATATTTTGTTTCTTTGTCTTTACCCTAATCTTTGCCTCACTTGCTATAAACATGAGAGCTCCGTTGTCAAGAGAAAAACAATGAAACTTCTGAAAGTCTAAATATTTCCAGGCATTGTTCCATAATAATTGCCTTTGCTAAAAATGGATGCCTCCTGCAGATACACTTTGGAGGGGGCTCATCAAGAATGCCTTACTGTGATTTTAAACACAAAACAGCCCAGGTGCCAGGAAAATACCAGGCTCAGAGTAACAGTGGAAGCGAGGTCATGATAATGTTTTTTGTTGTTTTGGTAGCTAGTCTTTTCAATTTTTTTTTTGTTTTTACCCTTACTTTGGAAAATATTTTGGACAAATTAACATATTCCAAAATAAACATAGTACAAAAAACTCAACTGTATACCTTTTCACAGATTTCCCTATGGTTAACATTTTTTTAACCCAATTTAATTCATATTTCCCTTTCCTTCTCCTCTTCTGTTCTTCCCTTTTTTCTCCCTTCATTGTGATGATAGTTCACCTGAAGTCTAATTAGGTTAATTTGTTTCAGCCTGAGAGAAATTTTTTCATCTCATTCCTATTGATTAAACTTTATTTTTGAATATATAGAATATTACCTTTAACTTTCGAATATGTACAATGCTCCATTTTCTTCGCTTCTCTTAGATAATCAACTTATTTTCTGGCTTATTCTTCCTTGTGATGGTTAATTTTATGTGTTACCTTGACTGGGCTAAGGGATACCCAGATAGCCAGGAAAACATTATTCTGAGTATGTCTGCAAAGATAATTTCAGAAGAGTTTTGCATTGGAATCAGTAGACTGGGTAAATAAAAACTGCCCTCACCAATGTATCACCCAATCCCCTGAAGGCCCAGACACAACAAAAAGGCAGAAGGAGGGTGTCTTTTTGAGTTGGAAAATTCTTTTTCTACCTTTGAATATTCTAATCTCTTGAGCTTCTAATCTCAGCCCTTCAGACACAAACAGGGACGTGCACTAGCCAATGGCAAATGTGCCTTTCCCTCTCAGTCTCCCTGGATGCCCTGTGCTTCTCAGTCCTTTGACCTCAGACTGGAGGTTATGCCTTCTTCTCTCCTGGTTCTCAGGTCTTGAGCCTCAGACTTAATTACACCTCTGACTTTTTTTGTCTCCATCTTTCAGAGGAATAATATGGAACTTCTTAATCTCCCAAATTGCATAACCAAATTCCCATGATAAAATCTCCTATTCAATATCCATATAGATCCTATTGTTCTAGTTTCTCTGAAGAACATAGCACATTTCTGCAATTATTTTGTAAATATATGCAGATGGAGGCATATTCTCTTATTTTTTTATTTTTCCTTACGAAAAGTTAGCACCACTAGTCATGCTTTATACATTTTAAATAATTGTAAGACAAATGCCATCTCATAGACCATTTTATTTTTAATTTAATTTTATTTATTTAATTATTTCTTTTGAGTTGGAGTCTCACTCTGTCACTCAGACTGGAGTGCAGTGGCTGCTCCTGGCTACCACAGCCTCGCTTGCTGGGCTCGGCGATCCTTCCGCCTCAGCCTTCCAAGTAGCTGGAACTACAGGCACGCGCTACCACCCCCGACTATCATGGACCATTTCAATCTTTATAGAGATGAGGTCTCACTATGTTGCCCAGGCTGGTCTCAAACTACTGTCCTCAAGCAATCCTCCCACCTCAGCCTCCAAATGCTGAGATTACAGGTGTGGACCACCATGGCCAGCTTCATTTTTATCTTTGTTAAGTGTAAAGTCTAGCAACACTAACTGCATTCACATTGTTGTGCAACCAACACCACCATCCATTTCCAGAATATTTTTTCACCCCATATTGGAACTTTATATTTATTAAACAATAAGGTAACATGTCTTCCGACCCCTGCCCCTGGCAACTACAATTCTACTCTCTGTCTCTAAGAATTTGTTATTTTAGGTACCTCATGTACATCGAGTCATATAGTATTTGTCCTTTTATGTCTGGGTTATTTCAATTAACATATGTCCTCAAGCTACATCCGTGTTGTAGCATTTATCACAATATTGTTCCTTTTTAAAGCTGAACAATTTATATTCCCTTTTGTACCTTTTTCTCCTTAATCTCCCAGAGAGCATTTTATATTAATTCATTAAAAACCCACTTTTTTAACAGTTGCAGGACCCAATTGCAGTTTATTCATCTTCTCTCCAATACTTGGCTATTTAGGTAGTTTCTAATATTTTGCAATTACAGATAATGCTATAATGCATAACTTGTGCACATTTGTTTTTAATGTCATAGGATTTATGTCTTCAGGATAAATTCCTAGAAGTGGCATGTCTAGGCCAAAATAATGAATATATATTTTTGTTAGAAATTGACAATTTATCTCCCCCAGTAGCTATATAATGTTGCATTCTTACTAGCAGTGTTAGAGAATACCTCTTCCCTCACAGCTTTGGCAAGAGAATCTATTGTCAAGCTATGGAATTTTTGCCAATCTGATACTTGGAATATTATAACTCTGAATAATTTCTATTTTAGTTTTTCCTACTGTGAGTAAACCTAAACACTCTGCAAACATTTAGGAGATATTTTTATATCTCTCTTTGAGTTGTCTGTTCACCACTTGTGCAAAATTTTCTACAGGATTTAAAATTTTGGCCTTACTATTTAAATTGTCTTAATTTCTGAAATTATGGTATGTGTTATTGATATTCTTTTCCAATTTACTATTTTTCGTTTTATGTTCCTTATGGTGACTTTTTGCCATAAAATGTTTTAAAAATATGTTTTAGGGATCCAAGGTTTTAATCTTATCTTCAGTTACGTATAGATTTTGGTCACATGGGAAAGAGTTTTCCTAGAACCAGATTACATAAAGATCCTTTTTTTTTTTTTTCCTATTTAGGTATGATTCACTTGGAAGATTGTCTTGTGCATGGTGTGATGAATGGATATAATTATAATGCTTTCACTAAAATAACTATTATCAATTCCAACACCATTTAGTAAAAAGATTATATTTTGACCCCATGATTTAACATACCATGATAGCCATACACCAAGTATTTACACACAGTTGCAGAGATTTTGGGACACCCTGTCCTGTCATACTGTTCTGATTGTTTATGTACTGGCTCCTACCAGCTCTTATTGATTTAATAGCTGGCATGAATAGTCGCCTTTCAGTCTTCCATGTCAGTATTTTTTTTGGGGGGGGGCATTCTTGTTTGTGTATTTTGCTATAAACATCTCAATATCAGTTCATGTAGCTCCAAAAAATTGTTCACTAAAATATTTATTAGCATCACATTAAAGTTAGAGACTAAGTTAGAGAGAAATGAAATATTGATGATGCAGAAATGCCTGACCTAGAACAAGGAAGAACATATCTACTTTTATCTTCAAAAGTTTTTATATTTTTCTGCATATTGGCTTCAAACCTTTCTGGTTGTATTTGCCCCTAGACATTTATTTATGGTTGCTGTTATAAATGAAATTCATGGATTCCTTTTATCTTCTATCTGGTTAATACCTGTGTCTATAAATGTCACTGATTTTCATATGTTAATTTTATGCATTACTCCTTTGCTGATATATTTTTGAGTTTGAGAAGTTTTATCATTGATTCTCTAGATATATTATCAGGTCCTCCACATGTAGAGAGAATTATTTCTTCTTCGCAATCTTTATATCAATAATTGTTCTCTTTTTTCTAATTGCCTTGACTAGTTCCTCAAGAACATTGTTAAAAGTAATGAAAGTGGTTGACACTTTCTAGGATCCTTCTAGGATCTTTCCCATTATGTAACTTCTTGGCTTGAATATTAAGGTCTATATCCACTATTTTTTGTTTTTCAACTTTTTTTTTTTGTTAGAAATGTGTATTAAAGTCTATCATTTAAAGAATGTTTTTATAGCCGGGCTTGGTGGCTCAGCCTGTAATCCCACGCCTTTGGGAGACTGAGGTGAATGTATTGCCTGAGCCCGCAAGTTCGAGACCCGCCTGGGCAACTTGGTGAGACCTCATCTCTACAATAAATCAAAAATTAGCTGGGCGTGGTAGTGCATGCCTGTAGTTCTGGCTGCTTGGAAGGCTGAGGCGGAAGGATCGCCAGAGCCCAGCAGGTCGAGGCTGCAGTGGCCGGAAGCAGCCACTGCACTCCAGTCTGGGTAACAGAGTGAGATTCTAACTCAAAAAAAAAAGAATGTTTTTATTTCAGCATTTATGGATAAAAACACTCTCTCTTTCTCCCATCCTCTCCACACCCCACCACCAGTCTGCCAGCCAGTTTCCAAAGTTTCCTGGGTTGAGTAAGAGAGACAGAAGAAAAAGGACAGCAGGGATCTTGAACATGTTGCTGGCTTCACACACGGGTCCTAGTGGAGGCTGATTCCTTCTCTTGTTGGTACTTTCACATACTTCTCAAGGATTTCCTGCTGGATCCCTAATAGTAATTCCTCTGGTCTATGTTTAATTTGCTTTTACTTACCCCCCAAACCTCCTTTGCTTCTATTATCCTGCCACCCTCCCCACACAGACACTCATGTGTAAAGGCTCTAGGATGGCTCCCCATCCTGCATGTAATAGGATGCATCTCAGTTTTCCCAAAACTGTCTCAGGCAGTTTCTGGTGTCCCGACATAATTATTAATATTCCCCCATTCACTGTCAAAAACATCCCTATTTGGGCAATAAGTGACATGACCATTCTAGGTCTGGCTCACACTGGAGCAGGATACAAACAGTCTCATTAGCACAGGAACACACTGAGCACCCAGGTCCCTACTCATAGAGCATCCTCTGGACTGCCCTGCCACCAGGCTGTTAACCAGACCTCCCTGGGACCTGTACATTCTGGGGCAGAATTCTTATTATAGTCCATGGTATCTCCCTGTTTCAAGTTTTCCAAGCAGCCTAGCAGGCAGTAAATCAAACGAGTAGCAGCAACCCCCCACTCTCCTGACCTGAACAACTACAGCTTTCATAAAGATTTTTTTTTTACAACCTCCTTCCTGATAGAGAAATAAATCAAATATAACCTCTGTGTTTTGGCCTCTAGTTTGTGTACAACTTCACAGCAGGTTGGGACCCAAAGCACAAAGTCTGCCAGTGCCAGATTCAAATTTGTACATATTCATTTGATTTAAATATAGCTCAAATAAGCAAATATTTAGCCATTTAGAGTTGTCTGCTTTGCATATTCTGCAAAATAGCATCCAGCATCTGTTAGCTATAGATAGGACAAATCCAGTTGCTATATAAGCCTCCAAGTGGCTTTTGTTTTTTGGAGCTCTGCGACCCAGAGATTGCCCATCATGCTGCTCAGCAGCATCACCTGCATCACCTGAACAGATGGATTCTCATCTTCACCAGGAGTTCGCTTCGCCTCCTCTTTTTCTGATCTGTGGCTCACACACCATAGCCTCCAGACAATCTCATGCTGTGAGGGACTTCCTCTGCTTGCAATTTTGTCAAAGTGTAATGCAAATGAAGTATGTGTGTGCTACTGCCACCTGGTGATCAAATCTTTTGTTCTTGATTAGCCCTGAAATCCTTTGAATTCCAGAATCTCCCCCATCTGTTTTTTCTCCTGCCTCTTTCTATATTCCTAAGGAGGTTAAAGATTTAAGAATTGTTGAACATCTTATAATAACTCTTTGAAAATGTGCATTTTGGTCTGTTCCCTTATTTTGGAAATCCTGTTTTGGTCAAAACATCCTGCTCCACATGTGTTAAGCATCTTTCACAGAGACTAATGCAACATCACAAGGGTGCTTATTTGCTGGCATTAACGCTTAATCCATGGGTAAGGTGCTGCACTGTGATCTCATTTAATACTCACAACAAGATATCTAGTAGGATGTACTAAAGTTACAAAGGCTGAGTATTAAAAGGAAAAGGAGGAAATCCTGAAAGCTGGTTGGGATGACAAAGAATTTTCCACCACTGCTCATTGACAGCTATAGCATCGACAGTGATCTGGAAAGAAGAATGGTTTGAATGCATAAATGCTTTCTGATAGTCTATTTTTCTCTTTGTCTCGGTGACTTTCATCCTTTATGGGGCATAGTTATTATAGGAAACATGTTATGTATGCAACAAAACTGTGTAGATTTTGGAGTCATTTTAAGAATTTTCAAGGACAATTTTACTATTTTTTTTTCCACTTATTGCTCTGACTTTAGAAACCTGGCACCTGTGTAAGACACAGCACATTGTGCAAGAGTAAGAAACATGGAAGAAAAAACAGGGAAACTGAAATGTTGTGCCTGCACCCAAAGGGCTTTTATGCTCAGAAGGAAGCTGAGTTGTCATCTTCAAGTTTCATTCTGATATCACTGTCTAAAGTTGCTCAGTGTGTCTTATGTATATGAATAAGTCAGTGTGACAAAAAAAAGGGGAGGGGAAGACAGTGATATCAGAGATGCGAGAACAAGAATTGGGTCATGCCCCAGCTCTGTTGGGTTGTGGCAGGTGTTTGAATTTTATTCTGATAAAGTTGAGAAGGCGCTGAAGAGTTTTTGAGCAGGGGAGATATGCTTGATTGATTAATGCTTTAAAATAATCCCACTGACTTATCCATGGAGAACAGGTTGTGAGACATAAATATCAGTGATCAGGTGATGCACTGAAATATTCCAAAGACAGTTTAGAGAGGTGGCTTCAATTCAAGTTGTATGTTTCTTTTTAGGCTCTGCCTTCCACTCCCCTTCTGAGACTGTGGACAGCAGAGCAGTTCTGAGATGGATATGAATTGTAAGCACTTATGTCTCAATGAGATATGGACACTAATCAGCACTCTAAGGCTGAAGATCAGGCTTTCAGACAGAAAGAAGTGAAGGATGCGTTTTAACCCCCAAACCATCAACATGATCATCAGGCAAATTTATTACCAGAGATGAAAGAGATACCCAGAAGTTAATTTCTGGAGTTGTGAAACTGTACTCAGTTAACAGACTCACAGTAAAACCTCATGAGAAAAGCAATATTCATGTGGCTTCAGCAAATGTTGCCTGACTTCTGTCTACCTTTCATTGTCCAAATAAGAGACTGTCTCTGAAATGGACAAAAAAACTCAAATAAATGTGTTGGTTAGCCTCAAATACACACCCAGTGCACGATCTGTCTATTACACATCTGTTGTCAAACACACGAACACAACATGAACACACAAAGGATTTCAGCAATAGAATAGACAAACTCAGCAATGCTAAAATCTCAGTACCAAACCCAAATACACAGAGATATCTTGGCTTGGAAAAATGTTCAAGAACGAAGGCCATATCCATCTTTAAGCTAGTTCTGCAGATGAGTCCCCAACATTCAGACATCTCTCCAAACTTGTTGGAGATTTCTGCAACACACAGGTCTTTTAGGACTACCATGCCTGCAATTTGGATCAATTTCCTAATCTCAGAACTTTTCTCCATGGTATGTTCTTGTGCATTTTTCATACAGCAGTATAGACAGAATGTGTCCCCTTTGAGTATGAGCCACCTAAGCTGAGCTTTTCAGAGAGTGAAGCCCACATATTCTATTCATAATATGCTATTTAAATGTTCCTGGCTTTTCACAACTCAGTAACTTGTTAACTTTTTCCCACATGCACTCTTCTATGTGTGGCTGTCACCTATTACGTACTTTGAAAGCTACTAGCAGAAGAACATGTCATTCTAACAACTGCACAAGGGAAGAGCCTGGGGATAAATGCATTAGTCTTTCTTTGAACCTTACATTGTTCTTGAAGCATATTTGTACCTTCTCAGCCAATGTAACTCTGTGACTGGCTGGCAGATTTGAAGTTGGGTATGGATATTTAGAACAAAACATCTAATAGCTAAGTAGTCACTGAGATTTGTCCTGTGAAAATATCCACTGGGAGTCAGCAGAATTTCTAAATTGAGAAAATGTGGCAATGTGATTGCATGGAAGCCTTAAATGAAGTGAATCCTGAGAGGATCCCAAGGAAAAAGTGCTAAAAGTGCTACTACAGTGATGTTCAGGAGACTTAAATGGATGATTTTTCCCTGAGCAAAAACCATGCTGTTTATTGGGAGTATGAAGAGAGATCTGAACACAGAGTAAGAACTTGGAATCTGATCTAGGAAAAAAAATCACTTAGATAAGTTTAAGAAGACGTTAGTTGCATCTGCTTAGTTCTGTGACTGTATAGATAGATAAGATTTTCTTCCTATAGGCTTGCTAGTGTAACTGAGTAATAAAGACTTACAAAATTTATGTTGTGTTAGTATGATATAATGTCTTATTTTCCTCTAATTTAGTAAAATTTCAATTTCTTCAATGTCAAGAAATGCTAAGATTCCCAAGTCAGATTAAGAGTTACTCATTTTAAGCCGGGCTCGGTGGCTCAGCCTGTAATCCCGCGCCTTTGGGAGGCTGAGGTGAGTGGATTGCCTGAGCCCGCAGGTTCGAGACCCGCCAGGGCAGCGAGACCTCATCTCTACAATAAATCAAAAAAATCAGCCGGGCGTGGTAGCGCATGCCTGTAATTCTGGCTACTTGGAAGGCTGAGCGGAAGGATCGCCGGAGCCCAGCAGGTCGAGGCTGCGGTGGCCGGGAACGGCCACTGCACTCCAGTCTGGGTGACAGAGTGAGACTCCAACTCAAAAAAAAAAGAGTTACTCACTTTTTAAAATTCCTTGTTTTATTATAGATTTTCTGTAAGGCCTGAAAAGAGCAAACTAATTTTTCTACCATCCCACCCTCATCCTCGAGATTTCTCACCACCACAACCATCATTCCATCTTAAAGAAGGAAAGAGACTTTCTAATTTTAAACTCCTCTCACTACGGAGGACCATCACTTCAGAGAGATGCAATTTACACTCCTGATCTCATCCCTCTGTCAGGATGATTTAGTCATCACTGCTGCTTCTCTTGTTTCGATATCACTGACATGAAATCCAGGGCCTAGAGAAATCAGATTCTTGCTCAAGGTCATTTTTATGGATTGAATTGTATCCCTCCAAAGGCATGTTGAAGTTCTAGCCCCTAGTACCTGTGAATATAAGCTTATTTGGAAACAGGGTCTTTGCAGATAACAAGTTAAAATGAGGTCATTAAGATGGGCCTTAAATTAATATGACTGGTGTCCTTATCAGAAGCAGAACTTTGGATAAAGAGACAGAGATACACAGAGAGAAAGCGATGTGTGGACACACAGAGAGAGGACAGCCTCATGGCAATGATGAAAGCAGAGACCAGGTTGATGCAACCACAAACCAAGGGACTCCTTAGGCTTCCAGAACGTAGAAGAGTCCCTAGAGGGCCTGGAGGGAGTGTGGCCTTGATTTTGCACTTCTAGGACTCTAGAACTTTAAAGTCATCTAGTTTGTGACCCTTTGTAGAGGGCAGATCTAGGGAACTAACATGGGCAGAAAACTAGTAAGTTGTCAAGAATGAAACAGCGCACGGATTAATCTGATCCCAATGTCTGAGTCTCATTCACCAAACAGCACTGCCATATTGAGAAACAAGCACCAGTCAAGACTTCCTATGTGTATTCACTTGGGCAGATGTGTGGCCTTTAAGACAAGCCAAGATATGGTGTCTATACTCCAACATCCTACAGTCAAGTTAGGAAAAGAACAATTGATCCAGACCATATTTCATGAATACTATAAAAGCCATGTCAATATCCATATACAATTTTTTCAAGCACATCAAAAGAATTTTGAACTTTTCAGCCACTGAAGATCTTTACTACATGCAAAGGGAAATTGGTCTCAATACAGCTTTTCCTCAAATCAAGAACAATTGCAAAAGCCCTTGCTAATTCCATCAATATACACTAATTCTTATCTCTTAAAGGATTTGGAAGTCAGAGAGGCGTTGAATTTTCTGTAATATACAGTGGCAACAAATTATTTTTTGCTAATAACTTGAGTCAGATCATTGTATTTCTAATAAAACAAGTTGGGAAGAATATGAAATGCACATTATAATATATTCCAGAATATAGATTTTATAATTCCATCAAGTTATTTTTATACAGCAATTTCACTGTAGTATCCCAAAAGTTGCCTTAAATGTCTGTCAACTAATAGGTGCTTAGTAAGTATTTGCTTCATGAAATAATTCTGGTTCATCATTTTGTAAGGAGATGGGAATAATAATGCAGTTATCATATTCAACCATTGTGGTTACAGTTTCAGTCCTCTTTCTTCCTTTGTTTAGATCCATGTTCCCATCTAGTATTTTTTTTTTTTTTTTTTGTCAAATGGATTTATCATTTTTGTAGTGAAGTCTTCTAGTAATACATTGTTTCAGTCTTTGGCTTCTGTAAGATTTTTTTTTTTTTTTTTTTTTTGAGTAGAAGTCTCATTCTGTTGCCCAAGCTGGAGTACAGTGGCACACTCAGAGCCACCACAGCCTCAGTCTATTAGGCTCAGGGGATCCTTCCTCTTCAGTCTCCCAAGTACCTGGAACTACAGGTGCATGCCACCACACCCAACTAATTTTTTGATTCATTGTAGAGACAATGTCTCACCAAGTTTTCCAGGCTGGTCTCAAAGCCCTGGACTAGGCAATTCTCTTACCTCATCCTCCCAAAGTGCTGGAATTATAAGTGTGAGTCATCACACCAGCTCTGTAAGACTTCAAGAGTCCTTATTTCCTCTTTATTTAAGGCGTATGTATTTCTGAGTCCATACAAATTACAGTTTTATTTTTTTCTCTCTGTCATTTGAAAAATGGTGTCATACCATCTTATCACTTACATTGCTTTTGACAAGAATTATGTGACAACTCAGAGTTCTTCCTATCTATGTAACATTTGTGTGTGTCTTTCTCTCTCTCTTTGCAGAGTTTTGTCTACTTCATGATCATAGTCACTAACTTCTTCTGCATTGCCTAGTCTGTTTTTTTTTTTACCATGTCCAGCATAATTTTTCATCTCACACGTTTTAGCTATCATCTATACAATTTTAGCTTGTGTCCTTTTTATAGCTTTTTTGTCTCCGTACACCATCTTTATTTTTCTCTTAGTTTTTTAAACATACTGAATAACTGTTTAAATGTTCTTTTTCTAATCATGCCATATGGGCCAAATTTGGATGTTTTGATGAATTGGGGTTTCTCTTCATTATAAGGTTAGGGTTAGGGTTACCTACTTTTTTGCATGCCTGGTGATTTTTGATTGGATCCAAAATATTTTGAAATGTATCTTTTTGGGGATATTCTTGAGCACTGTTGTGGAACACAAGGTTTTCAGAAATGGTTTAATCTTTCTGGGTCAGTAAGATTTATTAGACAGAAAACAGAGCAACATTAGTTTACAGTTAAGCATTAATTATTTCCCAGTGGAGAATGAAGACCTTTGAAAGTATCCTATCTTATTTCTCATTGAATGATGAGGAGTCTAGCCAAACACGTTGTCTGAAGCAATTCTAAAAAAGTATTAACCACTAGTTAACAGAGACACCTACCAATAACATCACCAGCAGAAGGCAGCTTCTTAAACTAATCTGGACAGAAAGACATTCCTCTTTCTTATATTACCTCTTAATTAGTTCAAAAACAACATACCAGAAAACACTGACTCATAAATAAACTTTAGTATGTGACACAAAAAGAATAAACAAGGAATTATAATGTAGCATGTTAACAAAGACAAAAGTACAAAGTTGAACACAAATAACCAATCCAGGTGTTCTTATAAGAAATCCACAGACAGCAGAAGAGAATGTTCAGAGTTAGATAAGAAACACTACCTGAAAGAACATTCTTGGCATTTAACTACAAGGAAAAATGCATTCACTCTGCCTGTATGTGGATAATTGTTTCTTGTAAAACCTATTATATAAGTCATCTTTAAAGACACAGCTTTGCAAGAATGACTTCTCTTTAATACAGATCCCCATCAGGCTTATTTTCTCCTCTCTTCAACAAAGGGCAATTCAGGCGTCTGATCTAATTTCCTATAAATGCATTTTGTGCTTTGCAACAGTATAAGTATAGTCACAAAGAATGTGACTTTAGAGTCATGTAACTCACTCTGACCTACAAGAAAGAGCCAATCTGAAGAGTAAATGCTATCAACAGAGACAGGAATTTTAACATTTTCCAGTACTTCTGTATGAATTCAATCCGTTTACAGGGGCCCTGTTATGGTAGAAGTGAGAATTATTGAAATTAACTTATTTTAAATTCCCATTATCTAATAAAATGTATTTATTCCTTACGTTCCTTTTTGTTTTGTCATTTAATTATAACCAGTGATTCAGATAACAAAAAGTATAGAAAATAAGTCAGAATTCACAGTATATAAAGTTAAGAAACTTCCTTGACCAAAAGCAACCCGATGATGTCACACTGACCTTGAAACAAAAGCCCAGCTTCGCACCATGGTCGTTGGGAATCTTCCTCTCTTGTTCCCATGAACCAATTTTTTTCCTCCTTTATATTAATTTTATTTATTTTTTATTTTTTTGAGTTGGAGTCTCACTCTGTCGCCCAGACTGGAGTG
>NW_007251309.1:2562-15267 GCF_000164805.1 Carlito syrichta | reverse complement strand
TCAGCCTTCCAAGTAGCCGGAAATTACAGGCATGCACTACCACGCCCGGCTGATGTTTTGATTTATTGTAGAGATGAGGTCTCGCTGCCCAGGCGCGTCTCGAATCCGCGGGCTCAGGCAATCCACTCACCTCAGCCTCCCAAAGGCAAGGGATTACAGGCTGAGCCACCGAGCCCGGCTCTTTATATTAATTTTATTAAATTAAATTTATTTTTAATTTTAAAGTTCTGGGGTAGATTTCCTGCATAAGTAAATTATGTGCAGGTGAGGTTTGGGCTTCTAGTGAGCCTCTCTCCCCATGGTAGTGGACCCAGTATCCAGAGGAACACAAATCACTCTACCAAAAAGACACCTGCACACAATTGTCCATTGCAGCACTATTCACAATAGCAAAAACATAGAACCAACCCAGATGCCCATGGAAAGTGGACTGGCTAAACAAAATGTGGTACATGTACATGATGAAATATTATGCCGCCATAAAGAAGAAAAAAATCATGTTCCATTAACATTTGAAATTATTGTGTGCCAACTTCTCTCCTCCATTTTACTGTATTCCAGTCACACTGGTCTTCTTGCTGTTCCTCAGACAGGCTGAGATTCTTTCCAACTTGATTCCCTGTTACTGGAATGATCTCACTTTCTTGCCTCTTGGTCTTCATTTGGGTCTCTGCTCAAATCCTGTCTCTCTGGAAATATTTACTATAACCACTCCATCTAATTTCCTAACTCCAGCCTCACATTCCCCCATGCCTACCTGTACTAGTGTCTATATAGTACTTGTCTTTATCCAAAATTGTTGTGTCATCTATATCTGTCTCTAACAATACAATTTTTTATTTATCTGTCCTGGTCAGCAGTATTCTGAAAAATAGTATTCTGAAAAACTGTAGCAGATTCTCCAGCAGCATTTATGAGAGGCACATGAAGACAAAGTAACCTTTAAGAGCAGAAAGGACAACTAAATTGTGGTATGATCATATACATGAACTCTCTGCAGCAACAAGAATAAATTATCCATAACTACCACAATGTTTTGCAAACAAAGCCAGGTGCAAAAAAATATATCCTGTAAATTTTTTGGACATCAAAGCATTGCCAAGAAATCAAAGAAAAAGCACAGTATACACTGTATGGTTCCATTTATATAAAATACAAACCCAGGAAAAATTAATTTGTGCTGTTAAAAATCAATATAGTGCATACCTTTGGGACAGTAATACGAAGGACCACGAGTCAGCCTCTGGTCCTACATTGTTTTCTGAGCTGGGAGCTGGCCTCGCAGGTATAATCAAGTTGTGAATATGCATGAAGTTTTCCACACCTGTTATGGTTTAATTAAGTTGGCCTGAATTCAATATTGCATTTGCTGCTTAAGCTTTCTTTTAGGCATGTTTTTCTGTTTGCCTCTTTGGCATATCTGTGATGTACAAATATATATATATATTTGTGTATGTATTCACAAACATATATTTATTTGTACATATATATGTTTGTGTATATATAATTTATATATATAAATGATAGTGTGCATATACATGTATAAATATTTTATATACATATATATACATGTGCTTGTGTGTGTGTGTGTGTGTGTGTGTGTATAGTATAAGTGTTGAGGCAGTGAACTGAGGCTTGGCAGAGACTGAAGACAGCACTGGTATGAGTCTCACTTAGTCAGCAGACATTAGTGCTAAGGATCCAGATAAGAAAAATGCTGGACCAAATGTCTCTTGTGTCTAGAACACAGTTCACAGAAGTGCTTGCTATGATGGTTTAGTGGCTATTGTTTTATTCTTATTGTTTTAGGAGTTTTCTAGGTCTTCTAGATAGGTTTCTCTTAAGACAGAACTCTGGTTACTTTGGGAAGAGACTGAATTCTCTCCATTCTAAATAAGCAGCAGAGTGTGTATACTCTGTGACCAACCAGAGCACTGTTAGGCATTTAGGTATCCTTGGGAGGGAGGATGGGACTGATTTATATATACATACATATATATATAAAGTTTATAATGCACTTATTTGTAACATAAATATATACACTATATATAAATAAATGTAGAGATGAGGATTCTATCTTCTGAGGGAAAAAAACTACATTTTTCTGTGATGATAGAGTAATTATCATTGCCCTTTCACTGATGTAAACTCAAGTGGGTCAGGTGTTGGCTTGGAAGTGACTGTACAAATTTCCTCCTCCCTCCCGGTGTCCTGGGGATGCAACATCCCAGGGGTTGGCTTCATGCTGTCAGAAACCCTCAGTGAGCCACTCAAAGGAAGGTGGTGAAAGGTTCCTCCCTATGGAGAATTTTTGGCTTTATCTAGTTTGCGGCAAGAAGCCTAGGCTTCTCTGGGTGGTGACAACCTGCAGCCAAAGGGACAAATGAAGAAGTTAAACTTCCACCAGGAAATTGTGGGTAGGTGTGAAAAGATGGGCCGCTCTTCACAGTACTTTTTATTTTTTCTTTTGAGTTGGAGTCTCAGTCCACGCTCACAGCCACCCCATCATCATCCTGCTGGGATCTGGTGATCCTTCCGTCTCTTCCAAGTAGCGGAAATACTGGCATGTGCTACCATGCCACGCTAATTTTTTATTTATCGTAGAGATGAGGTCTTGCCAAGTTAGTTGCTTGGGTTGATGTCGAACCTGCGAGCTCAGGCAATCCACTTGCCTCAGCCTCCCAAAGTGCTGGGATTATAGGCTGAGCCACCGAGCGCGTCAACACAGTACTTTTATAAGAGAAAAATGTGAAAATTCCAGCAATTCCTCTTCTACAAGTTGACCTGGGGTAGAATTGGACAACAGTGAAAATAGGAATTCATCTAAATATCCATCTTCTGTTTCATAATATAAAATACCAGGGATGCCAAAAAAATGTATACACATTTAAAGAGATGTTCTCTATAATCAGAAGTGTCTGGATACTGATGGGAACCACTTTGAGAACCTCTTGTAATTGAAAAAGTCAAACGTGGCTTGTATTCATCTTTTGTTATCAATATATACTGAGTATGACAATTTTAATAGTTTTTTCCTTTCTTAAAATATGTATACTTTTTTTGGCACCCTCTGTATATTCATATGATAAAATTTATGAAGGCATTAAAACAGATGTGTAAGAAAGTATTTAATACATGGGAAGGTCCATGAGTTATTGTTAAACAGGCCAGAATGCAACATATACATCACAAAAAATAAATTCACATATTTATAAGTAATAATACAACCATATAGGAATATACAATAAAATGGTTGTTCTTACTGAGAATATGATTGATGTTAAAGTTATACTTATTTCTCTTTTGATTTTCTAAATGCTCTACAATGAAAATAACTCTTTATATGCACAAGAAAAATATTCTTATAAGAAAGTATTTGGAAGTATTGATCTGAGGCCACAATTAAACTGTATCAGGGGAGCAATTAAAAACATTTTTAGGTTAACATATCTTTTGGGGGTGCTTTCATGCAAGTACCTTTTTCTTTGTAGTCTATTTGAAAGAAATTAGTTTGGTTTTACACCATGTTAGCTATATATCTATTTTGCTGTTGCTGTGTATTAATAGCAATTTTGACGAAGTAAGACATATTAGTGGTTACATTGACTTATTGTTGTAATTATAAATCATTTAAAAAATAAAAAAAGCAAAAATTTTCTGGTCTAGGTTAGGGGAAAGTCATAGTTGTTGGAGCATTGGATAAGAGCTTACTGAAGAATCTTATTAAGAAGTATTCCAAAATTCAGAAACCCATCTGGAATTCTGAGCCCATTCAGAAACCAATGTGGTCTCAATGAGTCATACAAAATGACAGTGTCTTAATTCTGATTTTGCAATCAAACTGAGCTGGACATTCAGCAAGACTAATTTCCAAGGATAAATAAAGTTAACTTTTCAAGACTGATATCTGAGATAGTTTCTCTAAATAGGAGGACAGCCTGGTTTTCTGAGCTCTGACGGAGAAGACCAGAATGGGGTTGAAAACCAGTTAGAGAATGAATTTGACCACTATTAGACCTTGCCCTCATAATACATTAACATGCTAAATGACACACCCTTCAGTGCCATGACACTTCCAACCCTGCTCATTTAGAGTAACAAACTGAGAGGAATCTCAGTTCTGAGAAATATCTACCTCTTTTCCAAGAAACCCATGAATATTCCACTCAATTAGCATATAGTCAAGAGATAACTATAAAAATAAAACCCCAGAGATATACGGTTGCTGTTCCTCCTATAAACCAACAGGAGTTGTTCTGCCTACAAAGTAGCCTTCTCTCTGTTCATTTCTTTCAGTGAGCTTACTTTCACTTTGGTGGCTAGCTCTTTAATTCTTTCCTACATGAAGCCAAAAACCCACATGGCCTCTAGGGCTGGACCTCAACTTCGGGATCCTCCATCTTGTAACAAAACCCCAGCATTGCAATTTATTACCTCCCTGGGTAAAGAATAGAATGTTGTTCATAATGTTGCATTCTCCTTAATATAAGTATATGAAACCAAAGTATTCTTTTTCATTTCCACGGTAAAGTTAATTAATACAGTGACTGGATCACAGTTGTCAATATCACTTTTCAAGAATCCTGGAAAATCTGTTGTAGCTGGCTGCAGTTTTATAAAATCCCAACTCAAGCTATTAAACTGAGCCCCAGTATCTGGCCCGTGAAAAATCAAACATCATTGATGGCTGTTGGCTTTTATTACTGTTACTCTTGGTCCCTGAGACCACTCTTGCTTTTTTTCCTGAATATCAGAAGTTCTGCAAAAAGCACCTGAGTGGAGCATGCTCACGGGTCAGCAGCTTTGACAACGCTGGAGCAAAACGGATTGACAAGTATTGCCCCAAATTGTTGCCTTCTACTGTCAGGTGGCAGATAAAGAACCTTAAAAACGATAACTGCATTTTTCTGCTCAGAGCTTCAATAACTTTGTTTTACTATCAAAGAAATAAATAAGCATGCTACTTGGAGATCGTTATAAAAGGACATGTGTCCACAGCAAAATGAACCTGGGAGAATGGAGGTGATAATTACCTGTTAGCACTACAGCCTCCTGTTGTCTAAGGCAGACTCTCATTTTCACTTCCTTGACAGTCAAGGCACCAAAATATATGATGCCTCTGAACTCCTATATCTAGATTCTTGAGCTATTTTATAACCTGGGTAGGGGAAATGTTTATGCAGTTTTGTTAAATTGGAAATCTTTATTCCAGCCATGGAACCAGCAAAGTTGTTATTATTATTTGTTTTTTTTGTTGTTGTTATTATTGCTATTATTGTTACTATTTTAACTTGCTGATTGAGGCAAGAAAACTCTTAGAGGGAATAAAGGACACACATTAAGATGTTTGATTTTAGATGACTATTCTTAAGCAAAGTAGTTCAAATCTAAACGTGGACAGGTTTCACAAAAAGTGACATTTTCTTTTCTAATGACTCTTGACCCCAATAAAAATGGATTTATTATGCACATTCCTTTCTCCTCAATCAGCAACTAATTATCAAAAAGTCCCCAGGCCCAAGACTCCAATAAGATGCTGTTTCAAGGAAGTATCTTACAAGAAAGCCTAAGACTCAAGCATTGCCCTGGGTAGACTGAAACTCTCAGAGTCTCATTTTCATCATCTCTATAAAGAAAATAACAGTGGAATTCTCTGACCCTGACACATGTAAGAATTAAATGAGAGAGCACACACAAAGTATAAGCACAGCCAGGTATAGAGACACAGTAGAGCTATGTAAGTTTTTGATATTGTTGCTTTTGTCCCATCGCCCACCCCACCAAACATTGAATAAATTATTGAATGAGGAACATATTTATTTGCACATATTGCTGCACTTACATGGTGCCTTTAAATCTTGCTTATGTGAGTTATTATTTCACAAACAACAAAAGTCTATGGGCAATTTGGACAGTATTTGTGCTTTGGAGCGTGCTTGAAGCAGTACAATGTAGTATGAAGCAGCAGGGATGATGCCCATGGACCAGGGCAGGAGTTTCACCTTGGTCAGGAGTTGCTGTGGAATCTCCATGTTGAATTTTCTCCTTAAAAGAATCTGTAAAAAAGTTATCCAACTGTCCAGCACCCAGCACAAGGCCTGGCCCAGTAATGAAGTTTCTTCTTGTATTAATTAAGCATTCATAGAGTAAAAAAAAAAAAAGACAAGGCAAATGCTTTTCAGAGTTTTGAAAATGTGTTGGTTAGAAGACTAATAAGTAGTGGAAATATTATGGAATATTAAAAACTGATGGTAGATTTTCAAATCTTTGAAATTGTGCGCGCGCGCGCGCGCGTGTGTGTGTGTGTGTGTGTGTGTGTGTGTTGGATGGGGAATTAATGGCAGGGACTGAAGGTAACTCCTCAATATCCTTTTGGAATAAGTACTGCTACTTTGCTCATCCTATTCTGGAGTATAGAGAAGATAAACCCAAGGTCATGCTGCTTGTCCTAGTAACTAAACTACGAGAATAATAGAATTTATCTATCTTGGTCTTTACTGTACCCACTGTGCCCACCAAAGTACCTGTCATGTGCTTAATAAATGTTCAGTGACTTAAACCATTAAAGGTTATTTAAGTCCATTATTATTTTTAAGTCTATGGATTGAGTTGTTTTCTTAACATTTCCATGCTCGTGTCTTGAAGGGGCCCCCACATCAATTTCACATGGGCCTAAGTCTCATTTTTTGTGACAAAAGCTGCTTTAAAATAATTGAAATTGCCAGTGAAAGACATGTGTGGGAGGCACAGGAGGCTGTGTGACTGGATCTCAGGGTCAATTGAGGGAGGGCATGTCAGCGCAGGACAATACTGATAAGCCCTGTAGGAATTACCTCAGGCCAGAAGTTCATGTGGTTACATCCCATGGAGCAGCAGGTCTGTAAACAAATTCACAGGTTGCCTCCTCCTGAGGAAATACAGAGATCTACCTTAATCCTGACTGAGAAGAGTTGAATAACCACATCTCAGTGGAATGCAATTCCTTTCTTTAGAATTCACACTAGAAATAAAATGGATCTCTCCTCTAACAGAATGATTATGATACATTTAGCCTGGAGTTTGCCATCCAAGTCTTACGCTGGGTGGGATCCATTTTTATGAATCGTCCACACTGTGACTCAGGCACCTCTCTTCTTCTTTCTTTCCTTCTTGTCTCCATTTTTATCTATTCCTTCTTCTTCTCATCCTTTTCCTCCTGTTCTGTAGCCAGTTATTTTATGTGATCTCTAAACCTCCAAAAGTGCATTGTTGTAGGTCGTTTAGGTTTAATGTATGTTCTCCAAACAATATTTTTTTTTTAGTTTTATCACTCAAAGTAAGTGTCTAACAGCTCCATAATATAAGAGACTTTGTAAGAATTTATGTAAGATACCTCTCTTTTATCTGAGAGAAATATGGTGTTGGTAAAAATAACAAATTATTTTTAAAGCCTCATCATGTATGTCGGCTTACATTACAGATATCACATGCCAACAAAATTTTGACCAATATGAGTGATAGAGTTTATTGAGAGTTAATATATGTCTATCTAGTGGCTTCTGAGCCTTAGAGATTTCATTTACTTGGAAAGTGTGTGCAGCATACAGATTTACTCCTACTGAATCAGAATCTCCCAGAAATTGGTAATTGAAAACTAATTTTCCACAGATAATGTCAATGTTTAGCCAGAGTTAGGGACCACTGGTCTATGCTACAAAGGACTGAATTTTCCCTGCATAGGATGCTATTTTCTCTCATTGATATACATTGCTACTTCTGATCTTGCAATTCTCCACAAGGGTATCCCGCTGGTGTTCATCCAGCTCTCTGTCTGGGACAAATTATACTTCACTTGAAATAGATCCTAGAAAAAATTACTTCAAGCAGGGTTCTCACCATGTGAAAAATGATTGAGATATAAGGTAAGAATGAACTAAAGGAGGCAAAGTAAGTATTTATGTCAAAAAGAAGCAATAATTGCTCAAGGTAATTCCAGCAATTGAAACTAGGATCAAATAAAGCTACAGACAATTGGGGATGCCAGTGAAAAGCATTTTATTCCACCTCTTCCATCTCAAGTGGTTTCCTGATATATCTTGATTGACAACACAGAAGTGCTTAATGTATGCAAATGTGCTCTATTACCTAAAATACATTATGTTTGCCTAGCTAATGCTGTTGGAAAAAGAAATTAGAAAAATGCTTCGAATGGTGTAATACAAATTTAACAGATAAATTCAGAAGATATTTTTAATGCCAAGCTTGAAAAAATTTAATTACGTTGTTTTGACTAATTGCACAGTGGAATAAATACAGTGAATATAGTACTTATTGTTTGGGGGAGAGTTTTTTTTTAAATAGGCTATTTTCTGAACAGTTTTTTATTTATAGAAAAATAAATACTTGTGCAGAAGCATAGAAAGTTCCTATATTTATATATATGCCTTCACAGCCCCCTTCCTTCCGAATTTCCCTATTATTAGCATCTTGTGCTGATGTGGTACATTTGTTACAATTGGTAAGCCAATACTGGTGCATAATTATTAGCTAAAACTCATAGTTTATGTTAGACTCCCCTCTTTGTGCTGTACATTCTACATGTTTTAACCAATATATAATGTCTTGTATCTACCATTATAGTGTTATCTAGAATTATTTCACTGACCTTAAAGTCCCCTGTGCTCTACCTATTTGACTCTCCCTCCCATTGTCCCCTGACAACCACCGATTTTTACTGTCTTCGTAGTTTTGTCTTTTGAAGAATGCCTGTATAGTTGGAATCATATAGTATGTAGCTTTTTCAGGTTGACTCTTTGTACTGACCAATATCTATGTTTCCTCCATAACTTCTAATGGATTGATAGTTCATTTTTTATTTTTGGAAAATATTCTATTTTATGGATGTGACATCATTTGTTTATATGGCACAGCATAGGTTTACATGACATGGCATAGGTATGAAATAATGTAGATTATATGACTCGGCTTTTACTCTCCAAATTGGATGAAGAATGCTTTTTGGCATCCTTTGTACTCTCCCTTAATCCTTCCAGCCATGAGCTATGGCCTAAGCCAAAATACACTTAAATTAATTTTAATTAAATGTATTTGAGTTTTCTAGTCCTAAAATTGAACACAAAAATGACAACATACAGCTGAGATGCATTCCAAGAGGCTGATTTTTATTTGCATAGATTTTTTAAATTACAATTTGCAGAAAACATCTTTTCAGTCGTGATGGGTCAGTTTAGAGTAGATCATTCCTCTCATTAATAACAACAATATTAACTGATAAAATGCCTAAAGAAATAACATTTGCTTAAAGCATTCTGTTTCATCAGTTATTGAGAAGCAAGTTCCCTAGGAGAGAAAGGAAGCACTTTAGGATAAGCTTGGTATCCTGCTCTGCCTTATCCTTGAGATTTTCCTGATTCACAAGCACGGAAAGGTGAGGCTTGAAATGTGAACTAGAAGGTGATACTAAAATGCAGAGAGATGGGCACAGTTTGTACTAATCTAGCAGTTTGAAGAAAACTAAATATGGAGTTAGAGGTGGTCAACATACCAAAGGGAAAAGAAGTACTAGCCAGGCTCGGTGGCTCAGCTTGTAATCCCGCGCCTTTGGGAGGCTGAGGTGAGTGGATTGCCTGAGCCCGCAGGTTCGAGACCTGCCTGGGCAGCGAGACCTCATCTCTACAATAAATCAAAAAATCAGTCAGGCTTGGTAGCACATGCCTGTAATTCTGGCTACTTGGAAGGCTGAGGCGGAAGGATCGCTGGAGCCCAGCAGGTCGAGGCTGTGGTGGCCGGGAGCGGCCACTGCACTCCAGTCTGGGCGACAGAGTGAGACTCTAACTCAAAAACAACAAAAAAAAAGAAGGACAGAACAGTGGCCCTGGGTGTCTAAATCCCTTGGGTCTGTGAGATACATCTTTATTATTACTTTTAAGTTAATTTCTGCTTTTTATTTTATTTTATTTCAATAGTTTTAGGGCTACAAATGGTTTTTGCTTACATGAATGCACTGTACAGTGGTGAAAAAGTCTGGGCTTTAAATGTATCCATCACTACCACCTGGACACATTGTACCTGATAGATGATTTTTTAACTCTTCCCTTTCTCACCCTGCCCTTTCTGAGTCTCCAGCGTCCATTTTTACCATTCTCTATACCTTTGCATATCCTTAGTTTAACTCCCACTTATAAGTGAGAACATGTGGTATTTGGCTTTCTCTTCCTGCTTTACTTCATGTAGGATGGTGGTCTCCAGTTCCATCCAAGCTTCTGCAAAAAGAAATTTCACTCCTTTTTATGACTGAGTACTATATTATCACACATAAACACACACACACACACACACACACACATACACACACACATTTTCTTAACATACTAAGCAGCTGATGGACATTTAAGTTGATGCCACATCTTTGCAATTATGAATCATGCTATGATAAGTGTACAAGTGCAGGTATCTAAGACCAAGAGGAAAATAACCAAGTATAAAGCAGTGGTTAAGAAGCTGAGAAGTCAGCAGAGCTCCTGCAATCCCTCAGAGTAAGGAGTAAAATAAAACTGGGTTTAAGACTCGAAAAGAAGCATGACCCCTAAAAAACAGCTGAAGCTTTATATCAAGTGATTGTATCCTACAAGTAAGAAAAAAAAATCAGGAATTCCACAAGTCTTACAAAAACCAAAAACAAGCCTAAGATCTTCTTAATCAAATAATAGAAAAACAGTTGCAGCCTGTATATACATACACTAATGACTTTCCAGGAGCTAAAATCTCATGCAAAACCTTTTTTAAATTTTTATTTAAAATTTATTTTTAAAAAAACTATCAGGTATACCAAAGGAAGTAATTATATCAAAAACAAAATATTTAAAAAAGAAAAAAAACTCTGTCCAGCTAATCCAATTAAAGCTCTGTTCCTAAAAAGTACAAGAGCTGAAGTAAGAGACACATATATGGATTTAACAGAGTATTAGGCCAAAATGAGATAATAAGTAATGATTAGGGTGGAAGCGATAGCTGAGTGGCTGCGGCTACTGATTGTGTTCTAAGGAGACGGAGTGGGGGAAGACATTTGCTCTCCCGGAACAGCCTATCTCATCCCTTTCCTTCGATTACACGTGGCACGGAGAGTCAGGGTGGCAGCTGTGGTAGCTGCAGTGACATGTCCAGCATGAATCCCGAATATGATTATTTATTCAAGTTACTTCTCATTGGTGACTCTGGGGTTGGAAAGTCTTGCCTTCTTCTTAGGTTTGCAGATGACACATATACAGAAAGCTACATCAGTACAATTGGCATGGATTTCAAAATAAGAATTATAGAGTTAGATGGGAAAACAATCAAGCATCAAATATGGGACACAGCTGGCCAAGAAAGATTTTGAACAATCACTTCCAGTTATTACTAAGCTGTTGATGGAGCTCATGGCATCATAGTTGTGTATGAAGTGACAGATCAGGAGTCCTTCAACAATGTTAAACAGTGGCTGCAGTGAGAACGTCAACAAATTGTTGGTAGGGAACAAATGTGATCTGACCACAAAGAAAGTAGTAGACTACACAACAGCAAAGAAATTTGCTGATTCCCTTGGAATTCCATTTTTGGAAACCAGTGCTAAGAATGCAACCAATGTAGAACAGTCTTTCATGATGATGGCAGCTGAGATTAAAAAAGAATAGGTCCTGGAGCAACAGCTGGTGGTGCAGAGAAGTCCAATGTTAAAATTCAGAGCACTCTGGTCAAGCAGTCAGGTGGAGGTTGCTGCTAAAATTTACCTCCGTCCTTTTCTCACAGCAATGAATTTGCAATCTGAACCCAAGTGAAAAAACAAAATTGCCTGAATTGTACTGTATGTAGCTGCACTACAACAGATTTTTACTGTCTCCACAAAGGTCAGAGATTGTAAATGGCCAATACTGACTTTTTTTTTATTCCCTTGACTCAAGACAGCTAACTTCATTTTCAGAACTGTTTTAAACCTCTGTGTGCTGGTTTATAAAATACTGTGTGTAATCCTTGTTGCTTTCCTGATACCAGACTGTTTCCCATGGTTGGTTAGAATATATTTTGTTTTGATGTTTATATTGGTATGTTTAGATGTCGGGTTTAGTCTTCTGAAGATGAAGTTCAGCCATTTTGTATCAAACAGCACATCAGTGTCTATCACTTTCCATGCATAAAGTTTAGTGAGATGTTATATGTAAGACCTGATTTGCTAGTTCTTCCTTATAGAGTTATAAATGGAAAGATTACACTATCTGATTAATAGTTTCTTCATACTCTGCATATAATTTGTGGCTGTAATTTCTTGCACACTATGTAATACAACAACTGAAGATATGTTTAATAAATATTGTACTTATTGGAAGTAAAAAAAATAAGTAATGATTAGGATGATAAGTCATTGGAAAATATTCAGATGGAAGTATAAATAGAGGAAAACCAAACATAAAAATGAACACTAAAACATATAAAAACTTTTTTTTTTAGGATGGAGAAATGACCTAGCAAATGTGTATAAGCAAGTGTCAAAATTAGAAAAGAAAGTAGGGAAGAATATAAGAAGAGATGCTGAAAGTATAACAAAACTAATTAAAGGGAGTGGGAGGCAAGATGGCGATGGCATAGGTGAACTGGTGAGATTCTCTGAATGGACCAAGACTACCTACTGCTGAATAGACAGACTGTAAAGCAGAGGGAAAAGTGAACAAA
>NW_007251309.1:1840-2413 GCF_000164805.1 Carlito syrichta | reverse complement strand
GCAGAAGAGAAATAAAAAGCAACCCCCACCTCCCTCAAAAAACAGAATTGAAGAAGAGGAGGGAAAGGGGGAGAGGGAGAAAAATCTACAGAAATGAAGAAAAAACAAAAGAAGAGTATGGGTCTCTCCGAGACGTCTGGGAGAGCAGACACTGAGAAAACTGACTTTGGAATGCAAACAATGAAAAACTCCCAGAATGAAGTGTCTCAAACTGCAAATGTAGATATCAAAACAATAATGGAGAGATTAAAAAGAATTGATGAGACACAAGAAGAAACTAGGAAGGAGCTGATATCTGAGATAACAGTAATAAAGAATACTGTGAATGAAATAAATAACAAATTGATAAGCATGGAAAGCAGAATTACCCAAGAAGAAGAAAGAATCTCAGAGCTTAAGGACCAAAATATAGAAATAACCCAAACTCTTAAAAACACAGAAAATAAGCTCAAGAAGACAGAACAAACCCTTCAAGAGATGAGTGACTACCTCAAGAGGCCTAATCTAAAAATAATCGGACTCCCTGAGGCAGAAAGAGAAACAGAGACCACATTGGAACAAACTTTCCATGAG
>NW_007251309.1:0-1747 GCF_000164805.1 Carlito syrichta | reverse complement strand
CAACCCTGCAGGCTAGGAGAGCTTGGAGCCCTATCTTCAAAGTCCTAAAGGATAAACAATTTCAACCAAGAATAACCTACCCAGCCAAGCTAAGCTTCATCAGTGAGGGAGAATTAAAATCTTTCCCAGATATCCAATCCCTAAGAACTTATGCAGCCACAAAACCATCTCTACATGAAACACTTAAGAAAGTACTAAACACAGAAGAAAAGGAAAAAAGAACAACGTTCTTCACAAGAGTACAGGGAAAAGAATAAAATATACACGAACCAACCCCAAAAGCAAAAGAAAGACAAAAAAAAAAAAAAAAAGAAAAAACCAAGTGGAAGAACAATAACTCAATAAGAACTCCATGATAGGGATGAACTCTCACATTTCAATAATTAGTCTGAATGTGAATGGACTAAACGCACCACTGAAAAGACATAGAATGACAAAATGGATAAAATATCACCAGGCAACAATATACTGCCTTCAAGAGACCCATCTCACTAGAAAGGACATACACAGACTCAAAGTAAGAGGATGGGAAACAAATTTTCAGGCGAATGGAACACAAAAGAAAGGAGGAGTCGCGATCCTAATTTCAGACAAAATACCATTTAAGCTATCAAAAATTAAAAAAGATACAGAGGGCCACTACATAATGATAAAAGGTTCACTCCATCAACAAGAAATATCTATCCTAAACATATATGCACCCAACATAGGCGCACCAACATTCATAAAGCAACTTCTAGGAAAACTAAAGAAAGACATTGACTCTAACACCATAATAACTGGGGACTTTAACACCCCACTCACTACCCTAGACAGATCATCAGGACAAAAAATCAGCAAGGAGATCCAGAACCTCAATAAGACTCTGGACCAAACGGACTTAATTGATACCAACAAAGCACTCCATCCAAAGACCACAGAATACACATTCTACTCATCACCGCATGGAACATATTCTAAGATCGACCACATAATTGGACACAAATCAAGTATAAGCAAATTTAAAAGGACTAAAATTCTACCATGCACCTTCTCGGACCACAGTGGAATAAAAATAAACATTGACACCAACAAAGTCCCCCCAAACCCCACAAAGACATGGACACTAAACAGCATGATGCTAAACAACTCCTGGGTCAATGATGACATCAAAACAAAGATCAAAAGATACCTGGACACAAATGAAAATGAAGAAACATCTTACCAAAATCTCTGGGATGCCTTAAAAGCTGTAATAAGAGGGGAATTTATATCCCTACAAACACACACGAGGAAAATGGAAGGAACAGAAATGAACAACCTAACAAGCCACATAAAGAAGCCGGAAAAGCAAGACCACAAAAACCCTAATTTAAGCAGAAGAATCCAGATCACCAAAATAAAAGCCCAAATCCAGGACATAGAAGACAAAAAGATAATAGAAAAAATCAATGAAACAAAAAGCTGGTTCTTCGAAAGAATAAACAATATCAGTGGTCCCCTAGCTAGACTGACCAAGAAAAAATGAGAAAAAAGCCAAATAAGCACAATCAGAAACACAAAAGATGAAGTCACATCTGACCTGAAGAAATACAAAAGATCATTAGAGACTACTACATACACTTGTATGGAAAAAAAACTTGAAAACCTTAAGGAAATGGAGGACTTTCTGACATCACAAAACCTACCTAGGTTGGAACAAGAAGAAATTGAGACCCTAAATAAACCGATAACAATCAAGGAAATCGACTACATAATAAGAAAACTG
>NW_007251308.1:1046799-1047802 GCF_000164805.1 Carlito syrichta | reverse complement strand
CTGGACAAAAATTAGAACCATTTCCCCTGAAAACTGGAACAAGACAAGGATGCCCACTCTCACCCCTCCTGTTCAACATAGTATTGGAAGTCCTGGCTCGAGCAATCAGAGAAGAGAAGGCAATCAGGGGTATCCAAATAGGAAAAGAGGAAGTCAAGTTATCTCTCTTTGCAGATGATATGATTGTGTACCTTGAAAACCCAAGAGAATCTATAAAAAACCTCCTTACACTGATAAAGGCCTTTGGCAAAGTCTCAGGTTACAAAATAAATGTACAAAAGACAATCACATTTCTCTACACCAATAATAAACAAACAGAAACCCAAATAAAAAAACACAATTCCATTCACAATAGCTGCAAAAAAAAAATGAAATACCTTGGCATCTTCCTAACCAGAGACGTGAAAGACCTTTACAAGGAAAACTACAAAACACTGCTCAAAGAAATCAAAGTTGACACAAACAAGTGGAAAAATATTCCATGCTCATGGATCGGAAGAATCAACATTGTGAAGATGTCCATCTTACCTAAGGCAATCTACAAATTCAATGCAATACCCATCAAATTACCAGGAACATTCTTCTCAGACCGAGAAAAAACAATGCAGGAATTCATATGGAAACACAAACGTCCAAAAATAGCCAGAACAATCCTCAGCAAAAAAAACAAAGCTGGTGGTATCACATTACCAGACTTCAAACTTTACTATAAAGCTACAATCATCAAAACAGCTTGGTATTGGTATAGGAACAGGCATATAGATCAATGGAATAGAATTGAGATTCCAGAAGCAAAACCTCAATTTCTCAACCAACTCATCTTTGACAAAGCCTCCACCACCTACCACTGGGGAGAGGAGAACCTATTCAGTAAATGGTGCTGGGAAAACTGGCTGACCACATGCAGAAGATTGAAACAGGACCCCTATCTATCCCCATGCACAAAGGTTAATTCCAAATGGATCAGAGACCTAATGTAAAACCTCAAACCATAAGAACCTTA
>NW_007251308.1:1013327-1045794 GCF_000164805.1 Carlito syrichta | reverse complement strand
ATAATGGACCTTAACATCCAATGCAATACTATACGAAAATGACTGAACGTACTGGGAAACTATGGTGGGGGGAGGGAGATGGGATTAACAGTAGCAAACATCTGTCTGGGAATGGGGAAGCACCCCATATCAACAGGGTGCCTGAATGAAACGCAATTGTATACCTAACCCTTAACTATACCCCACAACTTCATAAAAAAAAATTATCAATTTTGACACAGATCACGGCATAGGTATTGATAGTATTTCATTGTAGAAAAAGAGGTTCATAAAGATTAATATGTCCAAGATCACTTTGCTGATAAAGGTTTAATGTAGGATTAAAATCTGTATCAAACTCAATTCAAAGCTTATGTCGTTTTCACAATGGCAACAGTTTCAGGAGTATATGCCTTAATTCAAAATAAATTTTGACAGAATTTCAATATATACAATTGTTTTCTAGTTGAAATAAGGCTGAAGAGCCCAGAATTGAAGTAAATTCCAAAGTTACACCATTTATAAAATTAATTTCAATTAGATTAAATACCTTAATTAGGAAAGCCAAACTTTAAATGTTTAGAAGAGTAAAGAAAACGTTCTTAAAACAAGAAATCAAAAATGCAATTCATAAGAAAATGATTAATTCGTTTACTACATTGAAATGTTAAATTTCTGCTCAACGAAAGATATACTAAACAAAAGCAGAAACAAGTTACACGTGAAAAAAAATATTTGCAATATGTATAACAGAGAAATAGTATCCAAACTTTAAAATAATTTATTCAAATTAACAGGAAAAAGACAATTATCAACTCCTTCCCCCCAATAAATGGGACAAGTTTATGAATAGGTGAAAATACGGAGGATCAACAGACATGAAAATGTACCCACTTCTGTAATAATCAGTGACATCCATATTAAAGCAGACTAAAATATTATTTAGAACATAATAGAATGGCAACAATTTATAAGTAGAACAATATGAATAATGGTATTTGGAGAAAAAAGAATTTGCATTCACTGTTGTTGAGTATGTAAATATAAAATGTTATTTGGAAATTGAGATTTAGCAATTCTATTGGAGAAATTCTCAAACATATGCAAAAGAAATGGCATTATCTATGCAGCTTTCTTTCTTGTAATAGTAAAAAACTGGAAACAAGCTCATAAATAAAATGCTAAATATATATAATTATGTTTAGTCACATATTAGAATATTCTACAGTAGTATAAACAAATATACTAGTGCTACATAAATCAACATGAATGCGTCTCTAAAATATTCAGCAGAAAAGTAAATTGCAGAAATACACGTGGAACAAGACACTATTTGCATAAATATTTTTAATACCTGAAAAATGATGCTATATGTTGTGTATGGATATATGCAAGTGTTTATTCTATGGGGATAAATACTTGCATAAGGATAATAAAAAACAAAATTCAGTATTCTGTGGAGAAAGGATTTATGATGGAAAGGTACCATGGGATTTCAATGGTGCAGTATCTTATTTCATAGAGCTTGATAATGAATGGAAGACTTTCATATATTATTCATTCTGGTTTTCTGTATGTTTGAAATATTTAAAATGAAGTGTGATACATGAATGCAAATGGTTAATATTTCTAGTTATTTAATAGCTGTTATAGAAGTACATTTATTGGCATAAAAATGGTGTATTCAAAATAGCAAATATAAAATATTGCATGTACAATTTTATTAAATCAACACAACCAATAAAGTAAAAATACATGTATACTTAGCAAAAGAGTAAGTATGGCAAGTGTTGTAAATGGAATGCTGACAAAATTATGATTTTTTTTTTTTTCTATTTCAGCTTAGGCTTATGCTCTAAATATAGTTTTGCATTCATTTGAGATTATAAATTTTCTCCACATCACATGAAGGGTAAAGAAAGATTCAAAGAAGGCAAGTATCTGTTACAAGATTAGTAGAGGGTAAATCCTCAGACTCTCAGACTAGAAAACTGAGTTAAAAATTCAAGTTATAGAAGTTTTGCATTAATTAAATTAAGACAAGATCTGGCAATTGAGAATAAAGGAAGAAAAAATTGTAAGTATAAAGCCTTACATGTATGGGATTATTCATTATCGGTCAAGAAACTCTGTATACCTGAAGAACACTTTATTTGGTGTTTAGGGGTGTTTTCACGGGTCTACTCTGAGCCAAACACTTTAGGTGTCAGGCATAAGAAGGATGACTAAAATATGATCCTTAACTTCAGAAACTCTTTAAGTAAAAGCAAAAATGAGAATACAGTTATATCTACACATATATACCATATACATGCATATACATATATAATGTGTATATATAGTTACACACATATATTTTTAATTGTTCCTTCTAAAACTGGTCAAAAGAATTTAAATTTTCTTCTATTCTCCGTACGCACATAAGTGGAGCATGTATTTAAAATTTATTTGCAATCTTGTCTTTTTGTAAAAATGACCTTGGAAATGTGGTACATATACACAATGGAAGATTATGCAGCCATAAAGAAGAACAAAATCATGAACTTCGCAGCAACCTGGAGGGACTTAGAGTCTATAATACTGAGTGATCTTTCACAGAAACAAAGTACTGAGTGTCACATGTTGTCACTCATAAATGGGCCTTGAACAACTATCCTATACTATAAGAAAAGGATTGACAGTAGGGGAAACTGCGGAGCTGGGGGGTGTTGGGGGGGTGGGGAGGTGGGATTGGCAGTAGTGGGAATCTGCCTGGGGAAGGGGGGAGGCACTTGTTATCAACAAGGGTACCTGTGCAATGAATATTTATATACCTAACCCTGAATTGTACCCCACAATTTTAAACTTAAAAAAAAAAATAATAACCTTGGCATGGTGGACGTTCTTTGTTTGACAAGCATATTTATATTGCTCTATCAATTTACCTCTTTGCTTGGCTGGTCACTGTTCTAAAGACTCTTCATTCTTTGACTCCACTGTGCCAACTTGGTCTTGCTTGCATTATTTCCTAACATTCCTTACTTACTTGTCCTCGCTGGGTTTCAGTGTGCCCCTTACTACTCTGCCTGGCATTTTGACCTTCATTTATCTGTTTAGCATTGCCAAAGGTTTTTACCATCTCAGAGTAGATGAGAACAGGCTACTTTAAAAATCCACCAGATTTGAAAGAGAGTTTAACACATTTGAAAGGCAGAACATCACCTATTGCCTTAGCAGTGCTTAGCTAGCTGTCTTCAATGTAAGGCTGTTCAACATGTACCCAGAGAATTCATGCCCATTTAAAATATGTATTTATTGTCAGTCTACTTCACTGGGCCTTTGTGAATCATAGAGTACTATTGTGCAAAGCCTTTCCAAAGTTAAAATTGCTGTGGACGGTAAAGTGGTTTATAAGATGATATCTTTCGATTTAACAGTATTCTTAGTCTACATATTTCAGAAAATTGGGAGATGGAGTCAAGTGTATGAAAACTGTTCTTGGAGTCAGCAGCAATATTAGCCTCTGGTTTTGAGATAAGAAGCAAACACATTGGTTTTCCCAGGCTATTGGGCAAGATAGATATGAACCCTTTATCTTATAAATGGAGAGTTGCTGTTTGCTTTTTAGTTTTATCAATGATTCCCTCTACTTAAAGAAAATTAACCTGCTCATTTCCCTTCCCCAGTGCTTTTCTGGGAGGAGATGAGGTTCCCTTGAGGCCAGAAGTTCGAGACCAGCCTGCGCAACATAGTAAGATCTCCATCTCTACAAAAACTGAAAAATAAAAAATAAAAATTAGCGGAACATGGTAGAAACATGAAATTCCAACTACTCAGGAGGCTGAGGCAGGAGGACCATTTTGAGCTCTGGTGATTGGGGCTGCAGTGAGCTATGATCATGCCACTGCACTCCAGCCTGGGAAACAGAACAAGACCCTGTCTCTAAAAAAATGAATAAAGAGACAAATCATGAGAAACATTCCTGAACTATTACCTTAAATGAACTTGATTTTGGCAATGCTAACTAGTTTATTCTTTCTTAATGAAATGCATCTGGGGCAGATGAGTGCATTCATCCACTGAAGTTCTTCAGAAGTGAATGATCTCCCATTCTCCTCCACCTCTCACCAAACACAAATGATCTTAGCTCATAGCTCCCATGGCTTCCTGAGAAAGCAGTTTTGCCAAGACTTCCTTTTCTAATTTTTTTTTTTTGTAGTAGAGATACTACAGGATTTTCTCCATTGATCAGAATGAATTCTGCCTTTACGATACATTTCAGTTATTACAATGTCTACATTTTGTTCACAATTTTTAGTCTAAAAGTGGTTGCTTATATCTGTTTATCTTGTGGCATGCCTTTAAAAAATTTTTTTTATTTTTCAGCATTCTATTTTTCAATGCAGTGGTTGGGACTGAGAAACAGGATGTTTTCTCTATTGGTTCACATTTCTAAAATTCCTTCTTGGTCAAGAGTTCAAATCTGTTGACCCTTTTCAAAATTTTGTCTTTCTGACAATAAAAGAGAATCCAAGAGGAGACATTTTGAGATCTTATTAATTATTTTCCATTGCCTTTGTGTTCCTTTTTCTCTAATTTATTTCTATATCTTTTCCAACTAAATACCATTTTGCTTATTATTTACTTATTTTTAAAATAAAGAATTTGAGCCTTTGTTATGCTTTTCTAGACATGTTTCATTAGAAAGGTATTTCTGGGTAATAACAACTTAAGTTTTAACTGAAATTCTTCCAAAACTTTGATTGATAAAGTTTGAAATTTTTCTTTCTGTTGTTTATACAGTCATGTGATCCTATGAATTACGCAGAAAGATTTTACATGCAACAATCATTTATAACTAGATTCTAAGAAAATGAAACATTTTCTACCCTTAATTTACAGACATATCTTAAATTAGTTTCTTCTTTTTGCTTATGGTATATTTTTTCATGCAAAATATGTCCTTTTAAAATGTCAAATACATCTAATATTTTCTTATGGTTCCTGCAAAACTTAGAAAGATACTCTCCACCTCAAATTAATACAAATAGCCTAAATTTTCTCCTGATATTTTTCTTTAAAAAAAGTAAAAATCTAATTCTATTTTTTTCAACACAAATAATTGATCATATCAGCATTATTTATTACATTAGCCACTCTTTCTCACTAAGTTAGATTAAAACCTCATATATACTGAAACATTCTGTAGACACTCAATCACATATTACTAATATGTTCATATATACCCGTGTAAATATCATATACTTTGATTATAGTGACTTTATAATTATCTTAGTATCTGGAAGTCTCCTACTTTTTTCTCTTGTTATTATTCTGTATTCATAAATTTCTTGGCTATTCTTAGAGATGTATTCTTTCATATCCATTCTAGAATCATTTTTGCAGTTCAGTGGAAATGTCCATTAACATTATAATTTGAGCTTCATAACATTTATGTATTAATTTTGGAAGTACTGAGGCCTTTCTATAATAGTTCTTATCATTAAGGTTATTTTATGTACTTTATTTAGATTTCCTAAATTAACTTCTACTTATTACTACTTTTGTTATAGTTAGGTTTAGGAACTTTTGTGTTTGTCCCCATTATAAATGGATGTTTCTTTTTAGTTTAATCACAAATTTGTTATTACTAGGTCAGAGAAGACGCTACTGATTTTCATTAGATGTCCATTCAGAACTTATCCTAGCAGTTTTTCAGGAGCTACTGGAAAGAGATACTTTTTCCCCCTGGAACAAAGATTTATGGAACTATCTTGTCATAAGGAGTCTAAGATTCAACTCAACATGAAGGAAAGCAGAATCTAGGAATGGAACCATAGCAGGTTCTACAGCTATTATTTGAACTCCTAGAGCAAGTCATATTTGAAATCAATATCAGTTGTCCTTTTCAATTACTTGAGCCAGTAAATCTTTATTTTCATTTGATTTAAGCAGCTTTAAGTAGATCTTATATTTTTTTGTTTATCAAACAAGATGAGTAAGAAAATTTGACTTTCCCAAATGATTCTTATATTGGCAATCTTCCAAAAAAATACTAAATTACAATCTATTTCTATTATGAGGCTATAACAAGAAATAATTTAATAAAATAAAGTTGAATATAAGATACATGCTGAAATGTAGGCTAAATCTGAGATTACGTGATCAAAGAGGTGGATTTTAAGAGATATGATACAATAAAAAGTATAAAAGTTTCGAAATGTCAAATTAAAAAGATAACAAAGCAGTTGTGAGAAAAGATAGTATCGAATTTATGCTATGCAAGCAATAGAACACAATATTCTATTGCTTGCATAGCATAAATTTGATATGTTCATATTTCTCTTTTAATGAAGAATTTAGAAATTCACTAGGTAATCTTTGTTTTATTCAAGGCAATTTTATTAATTAAAAATAGTAATTATAATATCAATGGCATAATTGTGCTCTGATTCAAAGAAGCTATCATCACTTAAATCTACTATGATGTTGTAAAGTTTCTTTTATAACCATCTTTGTTTATCTAGCTAACTTGTTTCCTCATTATGAGCTTCCTGAAAAATCATTGCACAACTCTGATTTTGTTTGTGTTTCAGCCTTAAAGTTACATTTAGAGAATTAACATCTTTCAAATATTTGATCTTATTTGAGATTATATTTGGGGAACTCCTTTGTTTCTTGCTGAAAATGACTGGGACTCAAATAGGATTAAGACTGACCATTTATCACTCAGGGGGCCAAAACATAGTTTCTGCATCACTTGGTAATGAATTTATTTGCTCTTTCATATCACTCCACACATGTTTAATTGGATGTGACTATGATGCAGACACGTTTATATACACAGCAGAAATATCCCTGGCAGAAATAGACGAAGTTCTTGCTCTCATACAACTTAGATTCTAAAAAAGGAAAGACAGCAAATAAACAAACATGAATACACTACAGATATATCAATTCTGTCAGGCTGTGGTAAGTACTGTGAAGTAGAGTAAGGAGATTGGAGAGTGATAGTAGAGAGGGATAAGGGTGCCCTTTTATATGATAGGAGAATCTTTTCTGATATGGAATTGTAGCAAAGGAGGAACCAAAATGGATCTCTAAGGGAAACACATTTCACACAAGCAACGACCCCGAGATGAGAATATACTAAGCATATTCAAGGAGTATCAAGAAAGCCTGAAGGGCTGGTGGTATAGAATGAGGATCCAGGTGGTGGTGGCCTAGAGTAGGAGGGATATAATATTTGTTTTACAAGATTTGCTCTATTTGCGTATGAGAGTAGACTGTAGGAGAGAAAATGTGGAAGGCTATTACACACTTACAAGATGATTACTGAAATATGTCATTCAGTTTAGTTTGATGTCATGAATCAGGGTTTAGAAAAGTAGAGAATGAGCCTGGAGGGACAACTGGAAGAAATCAAGATGGCTTTACAGACTTTAACAACTAGGACTGCATCATGATCAAGAGTGTGTGTCCGTGTGCGTATGTGTTTCAAAAGGGATATATTGAGAGAAATCAAAGTTTCAGATAACACAAATTTAGGATGGGAATTTGACAGTAGATGTGAGCAAAAAGATGCATGAGTCGAGTATCCAGGAGATGTTGCCACTAAAGATATACTCTCAGGAATTTTAACCACATAGTTGGTATTTAAACCCTTGGAACTTGATGAAATAACTCACATAAACAGTAAAGATGGAGAAGAGCTTGTGAAAGTAAAGAGAAATTAACAAAGCAGACAACAATGAGGTTTTTTTTTTTTAAATAAGGGAGTTTTATCAAAAGCTGTTAAGAGTTGGAGCAAGATGACTACTGCGAAATGATATTGAATTTTTTCAGTGTAGAAGTCATTAATGACATTGACAAGATTAGTGTATGCAAAAAATTGTACTTCAATGTAAACAATATTCCTGCTCATTGTCTTTGAGCTATTTTTTGACTTGATATTTGGTAGGTGGCTGATAGAGAAATGCTGGCTTGTCTGGAGATGACCTTAATTGGCGTTCTGTATCCAGTTTGATGGTGATCTAATTGATGGTGGAAAAACCAGTTTTGTCTCCCTTTGCAATTAACTTCAACATTCCTTTACTTCATATAAATTAGTGCTGTTTGACTTTTTTATTGATTCGGTTGTGTCATCTGCCTGGTTCCCTCATATGATGTAGCATTCTTTAGCACATGTTCATTTTTATATTTGTATGAAAGGCATGATTTTACCTTTTTTCTGAAAATTATCTTTTAACATTAGTTTTGGTGTAGTTATGTGATCAAAAGAATCACTGATTCAGTTGTGTTTGACAGAGAGTGGGAAATGGGGTCAAGATAAACTGATTTGATATTCAGAAAAGTCATTTTTGTAAAGCACATCAGAAAAGCTTAACACAGCATAACAATCTTTCTTTTCTTTTTTTTTTTTTTTTAAGCATGGTAGGAAAATAAAAGGAAAGGATTCGAGAGACGATTAAGAAAGCAATCCAGAGGGATGAGTGCTGATTCAGATCTGCTGATTCAGAGAGTCATGAACCTTTGGGACAGGAAACAAAGCATGGAACCAGAGCTGGGGCAGGATTCCCCAGAATAATGCTGGACTTGGCTACATCTCAAGAGAAAATCCTGTCTTTCCTTTAAAATGGAGATGTGTGAAATACTTTTCTTAGACTTAGCTCTGGGCAAGGCAGACTAAAAGACAAAAAATTATGTGCTGAGAATTTCTAACCACAAGCTGGCACACACCTTGTTTGTTTGACAAACTGAGATAAGGCAGGTGTGGATGGAACACAAGGAACTAGAGAAATCATGGTATGACCCAAGACAGATCTTGTCTGTCATCTCTTTGTCACCCTAATGTAGAAGGTTGAAAATAATAACTTCTCTGTGTCATTGGCTAATTCAGCTAAAAGGATGTCTCTTGATTCACACCATAAAAACCCAAACATGACTCTTCTATTGCAGGGCACGCATGCAAATACAAAGATGTTAAGATCTACAGCCTCCCCCTCCCTAATTCCCATCTCACAAGGATTGATTTGTTGCATAATAATGATATTTTCTTGAGTGTTTATCCAAATAGTGCGTTTACCCAGGAGAGAACATTATTTTTAAAAGATGTTCCTATATATTTCTCCTCCCTTCTTGGATTTCTTAACTTCTTTGGAACCAAAACATCATTTGTCTTTGCTGGCATGAACAGTAAGTTAAATTAATTATTCTTAGGGAAAAATCTCAGAACGAGATTTTATATTGATAAAAATCAATATAAAAGTAAAAAATCTTAGAAACAATTTGTTTTTGAAATAAGCTTAGATCTTTCTCTGAGCTCTAATCCTGTGATAATTTAATCTGAATCTATTTTGGTTCTCTCTCTTACTCACAGCCATCTTATGAAAAACAAAGTATTTGGGCATCTTTAACCCATCCAGTTACTGCTGAGATGCCTTGTCTAAACCTTTCACAGGGTTACTGAAACTTGAGAGCTTGGGTTTTGGTTCCATCTGTAAACTTTACAAAGGCTATGAAACCAATCCTAGACTCCAGCCTCTCAGTCATACTATGTTGCCACACTCCTCCCATCTAACCCCAAACTCCTCTTACCTCCTGCAGTCCTGTGAAGGAGCAAGCTGTAGATTCCAATGGGAAGTCTGCAGATCTCTCTTCCCATCCTGGACTTCTGGAAGATGCCTCCCCGCCCTCACTCTCTTGACCACAAGGCACTTGTCTCTTCCCCGCTCTGGCATAGTCCTCTGAAGGACTGCCAAGAAGACAGATTATCCACTGGCCAATTAGCCTTTCTGTCCTACAGCACTAAACCCCCTAGGAGGTAAAAGCATGAAGGAGCTGGCTGCGTCCTTGAAGTGGACGTGAATGGAAAAAAAAATGCATCAAGGACAAAACATAAATGAATATATCTCAGTCCATTATGCTGGTTCTCAACTTTTACTGTAGTGCTCTTCCTCATAACCCAAAATACCTGACAAAGGAAAGCAAAGTCTGTCACTAACGTACCATCCAATCCATGGGTGACAGAGGGAGTGCCCTGACCATCCACTGGTGGTATAGCCTTTATAATCTTACCCTCACAGTGTTTCATTCCTAAAATATGAAACCCGAAGGAGGAGAGAAACAAATTACAATATCATCAATCATTTCCTTAAACATGATCTCGTTCTGTATATGCAGATGCTTCAAATTCTCCTGCAATCTTTCCAACCATTTACACTAGGTATATCCCATAGGACATTAAATAAATAAAATTATTTCTTGAGTCCCATGGGCAGATATGACTGAGATGAAAAGATACTGCCAGGAGTAACAGGCAGATGAATGCTGCTTTTGGTAAGAAATCAATTGAGATATGCCTACTTTTTATATGTGTCATGTCAACTATTAATTTATAATTAAATAAGATATTGTTGGATTGAAAACGACCATTTCTTCTCAACACACCAGAGAGTCTATCTCGGCGTATCCATGGGCCACGAAGAGACTACACTTTAGTCAACATGTGGTTTGGGGGTAGGAGGGTGTAGTCCAGGCCTAGAATAAAAAGACTCTGCTAGTTCTGTCAGGTCTTTAGTTTCTAGAATATATATAACTCTGTATTATTTGGTTGAGCAATTAAAAGTTCCCCCATCACTGTGTTCTTAACTAAAATCATATCTTGACAATTTATTGTTCTCATTTTTTTTCAGTATGAAAAAATGTTGTGGAAGCAAACATCTGCAAACCTCTTCGTATACTGCATTTATCATGTGGAACTGGGAATCTCTAAAACTCCTTTTACCTTGTACTTACTAAGTAGTCACGGAAAACATTTCTTGTGAATACGGGGGAAAAAAATCTCAGAGGAAAAGTACTGAATAGAGTATTCCCATGCTTGCTGGCGTTACAGCATTTCTTCCCAAGAGCACTACATTTCAAAAGTCTCTTTTTTTGTAATACAGTTGAAAATATAATTTATTTTAAAGTCAGCATCACTAAAGAAGTCATTCAATGCTCAACTGTCAGCATTTGATTGGTTGAGTTTTTATTTTGTTTTGCTTTTGCATGTGGGGAGGAAAGGGACAAAGCCAGCTTTTTTTTGGGATGACAAAATATATATACTCTAGCACCACCTACTGGGAAGTAGCTTGTAGTGCTCCACATTACAAGAAACCAAAACCAAATCTAATTCTTTACCTCAAGTCTTTCATTTATTTTCTTGCTTTTTCTTCTTCCCTATTCTTTTCTTTTTTGTTGATCTTCTAGTCACTTTTTTATTTATTTTTATTTATATATTACAAATACTCTGGATTTCTTAATTTAATTCTCATGCACAACTGTCTAGAATAACTGCTTTTATGGATGTGAACAGGTTGGAGATGAGAAAAACAGGCCCATGTTAGATTATATGTCTTCACCTTGAAGTGATGATTCATGGATAATTGAATTAGTCGTCGAATTATGTTATATGTTAAACATTAATACTTAATAATATTGGTATTTAATATTCCCAAGACTGGGATCCATTGATTCCCAACTCTTCCACTAATTAGCTGTGTGGCTGGACAACCTCTCTAAGTCTCTATTGACTCACTTGATAAAACGCAACGCTAATAATACATAACTCATAGGAATGCTGTAAGAGTTAAGTTGTGTGTAATGTATGTAAATTATTCAGCAGAGCACTTCTCATACAGTAAATGTATAATAGTGTTTTCCATTGTCATTACCCTTCTGAGAACAAGGTTTACATTTCTTCCAAAGGAGAGGGTTTACACATTTTCTTCTATGCTTTAATACATACTAAAATGGATTATGTAGAAGGTAGTAGGAAAAAACATTGTTTTCAGGCATATAGTAGAAGCTATGATAAAAGATGAAAAGATATTATTACCAATGCTATGAGCCAGTCACTCTGCTAACAACTTTGCGATATTATTTCATTCACTCTATAAAGGATCTAGAATCTCGATTTTGATTTTTCAGTTTCATTACTAACTTCCTAAGTCAAATTTGAGCACTCCTCCCAAGAGCTTAGTTTTCTCAAGAAGGGAATGAACTATACTATCTTTAAAATTTCTTCCAGCTCTATTATCTTTACTATAATTTTACTAACCTTATAAATTAGGTTTGAAATGGTATAATTAAACATTTATACTGCCTGCCTTTCATTCTGTTTCTCTCCATTGTAAAATGAAAGAAACAAATGATAGAATTAGAGATGATTAGAACAAGAGATATCTGAGATCATCTAGCCAACCTCTATTCACAGTTAATTAAATAAACAAACAAAACACACATACTCAAGGTCATAACCATAGATGTAGTAATATTACAAGTTTACTCCAGAAGGTTTTGAAGAGGTGGTAGATCTGGGTTTTTTGTATTCTTTAGATTCCCTAGGATAGGGGAAGAATGCAGTGTGGGGGTGAAGGTATATATGTTAGTGTGTGTGTGTGTCTATGTGTGTGTGTGTGTTATGTGTGTGGTGGATATTCTTAGATTGTCACTTGTAAACTCTAGGTCTCAACAAATCTAAAAAGGCCAAGACTATTTAGCTTATAACACGTGTCTTCAGAAACATTCTGAGGTAAAGCACAAGAAATTCTCTTTTTTCCTTTTTATTTACATTTGGATTTAAATCACATTGTAGAACACTTAAAAAGAATATAATAGTCATATAATTACATAGTCATAGTTAAAAATATGACAAAATTAAGACTTTAGATGAGCATTTTAATAGTTAACTATACTTTTTAATGTGTGCATATATTTTCTATGCATATGTATATTGTTATAATCATAGCATAAAATAGTCCTATTATTTGATTACAATTTTATCATATTGTTATATGGTCTGTATAGTCATCACGTGTTTGCAAATTTATCCAGCATATGATTATATCATAATTTATCTTAGCATCCACCTATATTGTTCAGCATTACATGTTCCCTCTGTTTTCTTAGATTGCTTCCTTTTTTCATTTCTTTTCCTTTCACAATTTTATTATTTTTGCCTGTTTTTTGTTTTTTGAGAGACAGGGTTTCACTCTGTTACCCAAGCCCTGTTCAGTGGCATGACCATAGCTCACTGTAGCCTCAAACTCCTGGCCTTAAGAGATCTTCCAGCCTTAGCCTACACAGTAGTGGGGATTACAGGCCTATGTCTCCTTTCAGAATTTTAAATAATGTATTGTACTCATGGCTTTCTCTAGGTCTCAGGATCTTTCTATATAATAAATTATCAGAGTGGTTGTCAAATTGCTGTATCAACTTACCAAATTGCTTTCTACCAAAAGTGTATAGCACTTAACAATGCCACTGGTAAAGTTTTTTTCTACTCTCAAATACAAAGGGAATTCCTATGTCTATTTACATTTATTGTATTACTAATATATTTAAGTTTATTTGAATCATTTTGTTTTATATTTTTCTGCTTTGTTGATGTTGTTCAATTTTCCCCTTATCTTTCTTCACTTGAGTTAATAATTATTGTAATTCTATATATCTCTTCTATTGGTTTGGAAATAATATACTCAATTTTTTGTCACCTGAACTTAAAATTAAACAAACATATATAACTTTAAAAGTATAAACTAATTAATACCTCTACTATCCTACAAAACAATACAAAAACCCAAAGATGCTAACTCCAATTAATTGCCTCCTGACTTGTAAATTAACATCACCCAGCACTTTAATTCCATTATGGTTCTTCAACCCTAATTATTTATTATTATTTTAATATATTCAATTCTTGCTTACCTTTATCGACAGGTTTACTAATTTCTTTTTTTTTTTTTTTGAGTTGGAGTCTCGCTCTGTCGCCCAGACTGGAGTGCAGTGGCCGCTCCTGGCCACCGCAGCCTCAACCCGCTGGGCTCCGGCGATCCTTTCGCCTCAGCCTTTCGAGTAGCTGGAATTACAGGCATGCGCTACCACGCCCGGCCGATTTTTTGATTTATTGTAGAAATGAGGTCTCGCTGCCCAGGCGGGTCTCGAACCCACGGGCTCAGGCAATCCACTCACGTCAGCCTCCCAAAGGCACGGGATTACAGGCTGAGCCACCGAGCCTGACTACCAATTGCTTTGTTTGAAATTTTCTCTTAAATTTGTTTTTCCTGAAGGTGTGTTAGTGACATGTTTCTGGGTAGCCCCTTTGAGTTGTCATTTTCTTGAGTTACCTTCATTATGTCCTACATGTTATGATAATTGTATCGTTGTTCTTTTGTTGGTGATCCTCTTTTTCCTTTCAGAGAGGTTTAATCTTTGAAGTTCTGCAGTTTTATTCTGATCTTTTTCTTATGTAATATGCAATCTGTGATATGCAATGTATCATATAATATACTGGTACACACGGATGGAATTTTATATATTTATAATATAGGTGTTACCTATGTAGCTTGTGGAATTCACCTTTAAATACATATATTTTCATCTTGTTTTGAATTTGTCTGTGGTTTGGATTTAAAGATATATGTTTTTTCATGAATTCTGGCAATTTTGAGCCATTATATCTTCTAATAAAGTCCTTCACCTGCTCTGCATTTTTTCTTAGACATTCCTTAGACTCCCTATTCTATTCTACTCTGCTCCACTCTATTTTTCAAGTCCATTAATTTCTCTTTTATAGTTTATATCCCTTTATCTCTCTGTAATCTGAATAGTTTCTTCAGCTCTGCCTCCAAGTACTCTGACCTTACTTAGTGGTGTCTAATCTACTGTTTATTCCATCTACTTAATTTGTATTATTAGAGACAATGTTTTTTAATTTCTAGAATTTTCTTTTAATTCTCCTTCACACCTTTCTGCACTCAACCTAAAGAAAGGAGCAGCACTGTTATTAGCTACTGACTCCCCCAAGAAGAAAGGACCCAGTGCCAGAAAACTAGGTCCTGTCATATCTTGTGAGTGAACATGATCTTTCTGTCTTCCAATATCTTAATTGGAGTATAAGATGGTTATATTTTTCTCCACTTAAAAAATTGTATGAAATGTGTTTATTTTTACAAAAATATATCCTTAAAGTAATTCACAAATTTTTAATAAAATTATAACTGTAATTATAAGTATAAGAAAGTTTATTGCTTAAGACAGAAGATAAAGGAGCACAAGCAAATCTATTTCAAAGACCTGAAAATATACTAAAAATCAACATCTGACAGTTCTTAAGATGTCTTTAATAGAACTCCAAGTTTACGTTTTAAAAATGATTGAGCAAAGCATTTATGATTAATTGGATAAATTAGAGAAGTCATCTACAACTCTCTACCAATGTGAGGAAATTGGGATAAATTGTACCTTTGTGTCTGATGGGGACTGAGTAGACATGCTTTAGGATTTATGTGTGTAATTAACCAAGTAATATTAGGGATTTTGTTTATGGAGTAAATTATTACGCCATTCCAAATTGGAATAGTTTGGTCTGGTTTACATTTAATACAGAGAGAGAGAGAGAGAGAGAGAGAGAGAGACTTCTTTGTCTCTCTTTGTTTCATCCTTCCTGTCTCCTTGCTGATTCTTCTATAACCTTATTGTTCATTCAGAGTGAGTGGTATCTCTTGATATTTGCCCCATTCTAAAGGGGGTTAATATTAATGTAGGAGATGCCTAAGAGTGGATTTAAACTCATTCTAATATTTTTCAGAAGACAATTCAAAGTAAAGAAATCAAAGAAATTTAAAGTCCAAAAACTTCATTACTGTAGTTAGAAAATGACATGAAATTTTTTTTTAGATAATTGTTTTGAGATGATTAAAGCAGATGATCTAAAAACAGAATAGGGACATGTGACATGATCCTTTAGGGCAATGGAAATTCAAGCCTATTCTCACTCTATTTTGTTCAGGTCAGAAATATCACCATTCAAACTAAGAGAAGAAGTTGAGAGAGTAGAGTAAACAAACTTGAATAGGTTGAATACATTACCTTGTGTGATAGGTAGAATTGTAACATAATCCCCAAGATACTCAACTTTTTTTTTTTTTTTTTTTGAGTTGGAGTCTCACTTGGTCGCCCAGACTGGAGTACAGTGGCCACTCCCGGCCACCGCAGCCTAGACCTGCTGGGCTCCAGTGATCCTTCCGCCTCAGCCTTCCAAGTAGCCGGAATCACAGGCACGTGCTACCACGCCCGGCTGATTTTTTGATTTATTGTAGAGATGAGGTCTCGCTGCCCAGGCAGGTCTCGAACCCGCGGGCTCAGGCAATCCACTCACCTCAGCCTCCCAAAGGCAATACTCAACTCTTGGTGTATATATGCTCTGTATTATTTCCTCTCGTTCAGTATGGGAGGACTGTAAATATGATGGGGTATAATGCTCTTGATTATGTTACATTTTATGGCAAAGGAATTTTTCAGATATAATTAAGGTCTCTAATCAATTGATTTTCAGTTAATTAGAGGCAGGTTATTCTAGGTAGGTCTAATTTACTCAGGTAAGTCCTTCAACAGAAAGATTGGGCCCTCTCTGCAGTCAAAGAAATTTTCATACTGGTCTTGAGGATGTGAGATGCCCTGTAGTATGAAGGTCATGCTGTAAGGAACTGTGAGCAGCCTCTAATAGTTGAGCTCAGTCTCCCTGATTGATAACCAGAAAAAAAAGGGGAAGTCAGTCCTTTAACCACAAGAAATTAATTTCTGCCAACAGCCACATGAGCTTGGAAGAGTATCCAAAGATCTACAAAGGTAGGCAGACTGGTTAACACCTTAATCAAATGTTATTAGATTCTGAGCAGAGGACCAAGTGAGTTTGACCTAGACTCACAGAAACTGACATGTTAAATGTATGTTTTAAGCCATTGGATTTTTGGTAACTTATTATGAAGCAATAGAAAATTAACATACTTTGTATTTCAATTCAATTTTTAAAAATCAAGGCTATGTTGAGTTAGCAAATTCTCAGTATTTTACAAATTAGATAGTATATGTATAAATGTGTTTATACATAATATTTACCCATAAAACACACACATGTGTATAAAACACTGGACTTTTTAAATGTAATTCCAATTAAGTTTTTATCATGTAAGTTGGATAAGAGCAGAAATGCTGGCTTTTAAAAAAATCTCTGCACTTTTGGAGCTTAAAATAGTGTTTGGAAGTTAAAAACAAGTTTATCATATGATCCAGCAATTTAAATATAAATATTTATCAAGAAAAATAAAAACATATGTTCACATAAAGACATACTTATAAATTCATAGCACATTGTTCATAATAGCCTAAAACTAGAAGCATAAAGAAAATATTTTAATAGCAGGTGAATTGGGAACCAAACTGTTGTCTACTCATGGAATAGGAGAACTCAGCAATAGGAATAAACTACTGAAATTCAAAACATGGCTAAATCTCAAAAAGATTATGCTCAGCAAGAGAAAAAGATAAAAACAAGGTCAGATAGAGAATGATAACAACCGAATAACTCAATTTATATGAAATTCTAGAATATGCAAAAATAATGTCTAAGAGAATGTAGATCAGTACTTGCCTAAAGTAAGAGAGTGAAGGTAAATAATGTTTTGGAGTGATGAAATGTGTTATCTCCTGATCATGTTACACACATATATACATCCATCAAAACTCACTGAAATTATTGTTCATCTAAAATGGGTTTATTTTAATGAAAGTAAAATATACCACAAAAACAGTTGATGGTACATAGTAAAACATTCAATAAATACTTGTGAATGAGCAAAGCTTAAAGTCAATTTTATTCTTTGAATAATTTGTAAGTTTAACAAAAATGGTATTTTTCATAGTAGCCTATATGGATCCATATGTAAATAGAAAGTCATCAAACTCACATTGTTGATTTGAAAATGAAAAATGAATGTCATGAGTTGTTTATCTTACCTATCTTCAGAAATTAATTTGGGGAATTTTCCATATCTAATCCAATCCAGTATTATTTTTTCTTGATCTTGATGATTCAAATGAGTTTTAGTTATCATAGGCTATCTGAAAAAGATTTACCACAAAATGATTAACAATAGTTTAGAAAGTTATGAAAGCAATAATAATCATAATGGTTACATCTTGATATTGGAATTAATGCATTTCTGAGAAACAGGTAGCATAATAATTTGAGTAACATGGCTTGAAAAAATTGTGGTCCCATTATTCCTTAGGAAACAAAACTTTCATGTCTTAAGATATAGAAGGATAGGGTTAATGTTTTAGTAACCAAGTGTTGGGAGCCGGCTGTGGAGGCCTGCATGAGCGTTAGGGATCCAGGTAGGCTGCGGACCCTGAGACCGCTAGGACGAGTTCAGGAGCTGAAGGCCCATTCCCTCTTCCCTTTGCTGTTTTGGCACGTTCCACTAGCAGGGACTTTGATGATCTAAGCATGAAGTTCTGAGAGTACGACAGGCATGGTTTACTTTAGGAGTCCATTGTTCCCGTTTCTCACAGACCGTGGTTTCAGCTTTAAACTTGACATAATTCAAACTCAGGTCACATTTGAGCCTATAATATGGTACAAGCTTCTTTTAAGATTTAATAGTATATTTGTAGAATTAGTATATACATACAAAGTGCTGTTTTAACCTTAATCATATAGATAAATATCTAGAGCTACCAGAAACGGCCCAGCACAAACTTTGGGTTGGGCCACATTCCTAAAGGCCCAGCATGAACTTTGGGCTGGGCCACATTCCTAAGGGCCCAGCGCGTACTTTGGACTAGGCTGCTTTCTTTTAAACCGGGTTTTAGCTACAGTTAGTATAGGGTTTTTTCTACTTATTATAGAATTGAATTTATTTTATTCATAGAAAGTATCATAGAATAGGTTATGCTACGTCAATGAATTATGTTAGTTCAAGCATGATCAAACATGATACTTTGAGTTTTAATAAGAATACAGCTAACTTGGGAAATTACATTGTTTCCATCTTCTACATTTGTGTTTTTGGCTTTAATACAATTCACAGTTTATACTTGGGTTTTATTTTTTAGAAGTTTTATTGCTGATGATCAGGATTAGGAATTAAAAACTTTTATAAAAGTTAAATTAGATTTATAGGATTTTGGAACAGCCATTTTGTTAAGAGATTGTAATCAATTGTTCCCAGAAACGGCCCAATGTGATCTTTTGACTGAGCCACATTCCTTAGAAATTGGTTTGGGCTATAATTAAGAGTTTCTATAGTGTAGGTAGAATTAGCGTAAAATAGAGAGGAATTGGTATTTAGGTTGGTTATTAGGTGTTGTGTGTGCATAGGTTTTAAAAGTTATTGATTATTAGAATATTATGATATTAGAATTGTTGTATTGCTTTTGAGAAATATTAACCAAGCATGAGGAACAGTGAGATAGTTTTGGGATCCTCATTCCTCATGCTTGGGGAAACACCTGGTGGGTCAGGGATGCCCCTCATCCACCTGGCTGTATGTTCATGTAAATGTCTTGTGATTTAATTGGAATTGCCCTTCCTCTTACTCCAGGAAACACCTGGTGGGTGAGGGATGCCACTCATTCACCTGGCTTTGTGTTCATGTAAAAGTTTTGTGATTTAATTGAGATTGTTCTTCCTCATGCCTGAGGAAACACCCGGTGGGTGGGGGGGGCGCCCCTCCTGCACCTGGCTTGTATTCACATGGAAGACTTGTAAGACTGCCTGTGTAAAATTTGGGATAAATACATGCTGTAAACCCCCAATAAATGGCTTCTGCTCAATTCACTGAACAGATGTTCACTTTCTTTCTTTCTCTTTCTTTCTCTTTATATCTATTCCTCCATCTTTCTTTCTTTTAATATCTATCCCTCCTACAGAATTGGCTTCTGCACTAGACAGAGTCCAGCTTCTTTCTTTCTCCCCCAGTCTCTTTCTTTCTTTTAATATCTATCCCTCCAGAATAATCGCCAACACCATCACACCTTCCAAGGGACCGCCTAAATCTTTTTTGGGGGGCTGGCCCCCCAAAGCCAAGAGCTAAATTGCCAGATTTTTAAATGTAAAATCAGAATATAAAAGGCTAATATTTACATAGAGTTGAAATATATAAAGATGCTCTATAAAAAATTTTGCAATGCATATCAAAGGGGAATATAATTCAGGCCTCAAGTTATTATTCCTCTCCTTGTTTTGCTTTAAGATATTTCAGTAGTTTGTCCTCTTCTTTATACAAATCTACAATAAAGTAGGATTAGTTATAAGCTAGAATACTATGTTGAAAACAATAATTTTATTAACGAGCAAATAATAAACATATAAATTCAAGAATTGTATTTCCATCAATTCATCACTATTCAAAGTACCTTTCAAGATCTTCTGATATATCCTTAAAAAATACTTCATGGGGTGAAGTATTTGTCCACATGTAATTATCTGCTTTCTTGTGCTCAAACCTCTCAGTATCATTTTTTTTTGAGTAAGTGATTGATTTTTTGCTGTGCAGCAGGAATTTCACAGTATATACTATGGAGCTGATAAAAAATTAAGATTAGTCATTTTACAGACAGAAATTTTGAATTTTCTACTTACCACTAACTAACGTTTCTATTCTATCATCAGAGGTGTTTGGTCAAAAGGTTAAATGGCCATTAGGCAGGGAAATTTTTTATGAGAAAGATTCAAGTATCATGAGACATTGGATTAGATGCCATTTGAAGTTCATTATGGCTTGAGATTCTATGATTCTGTGATTTTTAAGAATGCCTTTGCTTCCAACCCAATGTGCATGTAATGTGTGGACTAATTGTATTCTATATTTGCATAACACTTAAACATTGGCTTGTAAATTGTTAAATAAATCCAAACAAGTGGGCTGGGACCATATTTATTTAGTGCTACAGCCTCATTTACACACTGCAGAAACAATAGGATTTGTGTAACTCATTCCATGTAACTTCAGGGAACTGCTGTGTTTTCTTCTGACTTAGTTACACATTGTTGTAGCACATCATCACTTTTTTTAAAAGTAAAATATACACATATTGAAAATAGTCAAAGTCTTTTAAAAATTTTATTTTCCTCTTTTGTGGGCTACAAAAAATGTTGCATTGTGTGCTAAAGCTGTTCTGCATTTCCAGTATCTCATAGTGATTAACTCTTGAATATATATATGGGCATATGTTTTAACAAATAATTCAATAATTTTATTTTAAAATATGCCTATAATTGAGATTTTCTAAATAAATACCATTTTGTCCATGGTTGTCCCTTAGGCTCTGATGATTTAGATTATTCAGGCTCCAGATCTCACCACTCTTCTACTTAGGTAATTAGGTTTATAAATACTAACTCTGAGAAAATGCTTGACCATCAACTTGGCATTGACACGACCAACTTTAAAAGCATTACCAGAAAAAATAAAGACAAGAGAAGGTAAAAAGGCATAAAATTTAAAATAGAATCATGACATTTAAGTGTTTACTAAGTATTTATTGTTCATAGTAACAATAGGATACTTTATAAATACTTTTTATATAAAGTTGATAATAGCAATCATAATTATAACATCTGTTTTGAAGAGCCTTTGAAGATTTAAGATACCAATCTATCAACACTCTTGTCATTCGCATCTGAATGATAATTAGCTCTTGTAATTAAAGGTCAATGAAGAGCATACTATGCAGCCCACACAGAAATCAAACCTATGATTATCTCAATGTTTTAATCAACTGCACTATAGACATAAACTATAGTCTTGATGATGGCGAAGAACACAGGAAAAAGTCTGTATTAAAATAATTTTGCCTTTGGCCTTTTCACTGATTATCCCTTCCCATAAGTACATTATTATATTAAGAATGTTTTCCTCCTATAAAAATTAAAAAGCATATAATTTTGATTTTTTTCTTACTGTAAATTGAATTTGGATTTGTGAAGGCAAATATAGGTTGTCTGCACATTGGTTAAAAGTTTTATAACAATATCTGTCTATTCTGAAGTGATAGGATAAAACGCATCCGATGGGAAGCTCAGGAATCCTAGTTCACCATTCACTAACTGTTTGTAAGTGATGTCACGTAGGCTCATTAATTTTCTCTTAATCAAAGAAGATGATTGGATCACATCAGCATTTTGCAAACTGGGCCCTGAAGAGCTTGGTTTTCTGGGGTGTTTCAAGCATTTATCCCCCCTTTAGCTCCAATTGCTCTATCCCAGCAACAACAAGTCATTTCGTTCTTTTTTATATTTATATTTATATATTTTTTTGAATTGCAGTCTCACTCTGTTGCCCAGGCTACAGTGCAGTGACACACTCACGGCCACCCCAGCATTGACCTGCTGGGCTCCGTCAAGCCTTCTGCCTCAGCCTTCCAAGTAGCCAGAACTACAGGCTTGTGCTACCACGCTCGGCTAATTTTTTTTAAATCTATTGTAGAGACGAGGTCTCATCAAGTTGCCTGGGCTGGTCTCGAACCCACAGGCCCAGGCAATCCACTCACCTTATCCTCCCAAAGTGCTGGGATTACAGACTGAGCCACCAAGCCCAGCTTCCTTTCTTTTTAAATTAGTATTTTTGTTTTAATATATTTTATATGTTGGGTTTTAGGGGTAAGATTTTGTTTGAAGGAAGAAGCTTCCAATTTATTTTTTTTTTAAGTTTTGAAAGTGGAATTGGCAGTCGAGGGAAACCGCTTGGGGAGGGAGGTACACATCTCATCAATAAGGGTATCTGCATAATCGGCGTTTGTATACCTAACCGTGAATTGTACCTCACATTTTAAAAATAAAAATTAAAAAAAAAAAATTTTGAAATTAACTGGCCCTATTCAGTAGATATACTTTTTCTAGTTCACCAGTTCTCTGTCCTGTTTTATTCTGACTTATAGTTCCAGTGCACTGAACTAGGGAATAAAAACAATAAATGGATAACAATTCCTTGCCTCTCATGTCCTTAATCACAAAAGTTTCATTTGGAAAATGTCACTGATATTTACCAGACTTACTAAAATTTTCAACAATCGATTGACTGTTTCTTCAGAGCCACTCAATCTCCTTGGTTCATTTTCACTTTGAAAATCTCGTTAATAACTCTTTCTTGTCTGTATAAAGCTTGTCTTATTTTTTCCAGTGTGACCAAGGTCCCTGCTATGTGTTGCTCTAACAGGATATTCTTCCTTTCCATCAATGTGTTAATAGCCTGGGAAAAAGAATACAAGTTTAATTTTAATTTCCAGGTAATAATATTTTTACTTTTTAATCTATGAAGTACAGCAAATAGTATTCCATCATATGCTAAAAAGCACCGATGTAATATACTTATAGAAAGCAAAGTATCATGTAAAATATCAAATACTTAAATTTTGACACATGCGTTTCGAAAACTTTTTTAAAAACTGCTACAGAAACACTGGAGGAAATAATGTGAAACTATAAATTGAAGGATGTGTTGATGCCATAGTTCAATATTTTCAAGTCACCAAGTGTCTCTTTGAAAGGGGGAAAATACAATCTTTGAGTGTTGATAAAAGATGCTAAACTCTGTAAAATATTTAAGATGATTTATTCTGAGCCAATCGTGAGCAGACTTAGGCCCATGGCAACCAGCCCCAGGAAGTCCTGAGAATGTATGCCCACTATGGTTGAATTATAGTTTGGTAACATATATTACACGAGGACAGACGTTACAAGAAACCATAAATCAATACCTGCAAGATTTATATTGGTTTGGCTCCAGAGAAGTGGACCATCTTCAAGCAGGGGCTTGCAGACTATAGGTGGATTCAAAGGTTTTTTTGACTGGAAATTAGTTAACAAGTGTTATCTAAGAAATGTTGAAAGCGGTCACAGAAATGAACAGCTTGAGGAGTGATAAAGGAAAAAAGTTTCTTAATATGCAGATGAAGCTTCATAGGTGACAGAGAGAATAGGTAAGTGTCTCAATAAGTGCTGAGTCCCCAAAAGACAGCTTTATAGGGTCACAAAATACTTTGATTTTCCTTTTTTTAAAATTCATTATGTGGTATTATGTCAGAATCAGGTTGAAAAGTAGACCATATGATATACTTAGTAAAAAGCCTATCCCTCTAGAACCCTTAGTTAGGAATTTGGCAAGGTCAAGAAAAAAGTTCAGCATTTAGTCCTCAAGAGTTACTACATAAAACAAAATACACAGATTTTTAAAGAATATTTGAAAGTATGCTTCACAAACAGTTTCTACCTGTATTCGAATTCAACAGTCCCCAGGTTTTTTGGCATCAGGGACTGGTTTCATGGAAGACAATTTTCCACAGACCTGAGGGGGATGGGGATGTGCAGTCAAACCTCACTGCTAACGTTAATCTGTATCTGCAGCCACTCCCCAGTGCTAACACCACCACCTCAGCTCCACCTCATCTGACATTAGATTCTCAAAGGAGTGCACAACCTCAATACATCACATGCACAGTTCACAATAAGGTTGGCACTCCTTTGAGAATCTAATGTTGTGGCTGATCTGACAGGAGGCAGAGCCCAGGCGGTAATGTGTATGATGGGGAGGGGCTGAGAATACAGATGACGTTTGGTTCTCTTGTCCACTACCCACCTCCTGCTGTGTGGCGGATTCCTAACAGGCCACATACGAGTACCTGTCCATGGTCCAGGAGTTAGGGACTCCTGCTCTAAATGAGCAAGAAAAAACAAAACAAAACAACACACACAAAAAAACTCACAACAAAACAAAACAAAACTAGATAAATACAGAGAGAACATTTATTAACTAAAATGTTCCTTCCAAAACACCATGGTGGGACAGGCAAAGGATAGGCATTCCCGTTCCAATAGGCAAGAAGGAAGGAGTAATAGGTCCCAAATAAGTCTAAAAGCAAACAAGATAAGCAACAGTAAATATTGTCTCCAGATCAACCTTCTTTGACTCTATGTCCCAACTCCTGGACACATGGAGGTGAGAGTTGGGTCTCCAAGTCCTGGGGGCCTTCCCATGGCTTTGCTGGTTGCAGCCCACGAAGCTGTTTGTGGGTTGGAGTAAGATGCCCGTAGCTTTCCTAGGCTGACTTTGCACTCTGGTAGCTCTATAGTTCTGGGGTCTTGAGGAGTGGTCTGACCCCATGGCTCTACTAAGCATTGCCTCAGTGGGGGCGCTCTGTGGCTTCTGCAGCCCTGCTTTGGTTTTCTACCTGGGTCCCTAGGCTGTTTGCTAGATTCTTTGAAATCCTGGTGGAGGAAGCCATGCCTCTATGCACCTACATTCTATGCACCTACAGAATTAGCATGACATGGACACCTTTAAAATTGTTGAGTTGTGCCTTCTGGGACCACAGGTCAAGCCACAATAGGCCCACTTGTGCCATAACTGGAGTGATCAAGGAGCACTGTGCTGGAATATGGGAAGCAGAGACTCCAGCTACCCCAGGCAGCAAACCCTGAGGGCTCACAGGCTTCCTAGGCCTGTCCCCTGAAACCATTCTGCCCTCAAGACCCTAGGGCTCTGATCTTTGATAAGAGGGACAACTTGAAAGACCTCCAAAATACCTTCAGGCCACATTCTGTCTCCCAGAATGTTATTTGTTCTTACCTGGTTGGTTCTTTTTGCTCTTTACATGGTTATTTGTTCTTATGTGGTTGGCTCTTTTTGCTCTTTACATGGTTCTTTACAGGATGGGAATTTTTCAAATTTTAATGTTTGCTTCCCTTTAGTTGTAAATTCCATCTTTTAAAAATTTTTTTAATTTTAGAGACAAGGTTTCACTCTGTCTCCCAGGCTGGAGTGCAGTGGCACAATTATATCTCACTGCAGCCTCGAGCTCCTGAGCTCAAGTGATCTTTCCACCTCAGTCTTCTAAGTGGCTGAGACTACAGGCACTCAATATCATTCCTAGCTAAGTTTCTTTTCTTTTGTAGAGAGAGGAGTCTCACTGTCACCCACGCTGGTCTCAAACTCCTGGCCTCAGGCAGTCCTTCCTCTTTGGTCTCCTAAAGTGCTGGAATTACAGACTTGAGCCACCATGATCAGTTTATAAATTCCATCTTTAAATCATTTCTTTCTTCTTCAGTTTTACTACATGCCTTTAGGAGAAACCACATTGTTCCTTGAATGCTTTGCGGGTTCAGGATTTCTTTAGCTAGATAGTCCAGTTCATGGCTCTTAAATTCTGCCTTCCATAAGGCCCTCAAGCATGGAAAAAATTCAGTCAAGTTATTTGCCACTTTATAACATAGATGGTCTTTCCTCTAGTTCTCAATATCTTGTTCCTCAGTTCTATTTGAAACCACATCAGAATTACCTACCATCCATATTTCTATCAACATTCTGATCATGACCACTTAGGTATAGGCATCCCTGGATACCTGTGGGTGATTGGCTCTAGCAGCCCCCGCAGACACAAAAATTCCACAGGCACTCAAATCTCTTATATAAAATGGCATAATATTTGCATATAACCTATGTACATCCTCCCAGATGTATACTTTATATCTAGTTTACTTGTAATTTTTGATACAATATCTACACATCACCTTGTTCACATGGATTCAGCTTAGTACTCAGCACACTGCAAATTCAAGTTTTACTGTTTTTAACGTTGTGGGTTTTTTTTCAAATATCTTATATCCATGTTTGATTGAATCCACAGATATGAAATCCATGGACATGGAGAGTCAACTATACTCTGTAAGAAGTTTCATTCCCTGCAGTTCTGAGCCCTCACATTCTTCATTTGCAACAATCAGCCTGCTCCTGCATATTCTTTCAGCTTCTACCCATTACCTCATACCATAGCCATTTCTACATTTTCAGGTATCAGTTATAACAATAGATTCACTTTTTGGGACCAATTTTTTGTCTTATCCCTTTTTGTGCTGGTGTACTAGAATATCTGAGACAATGATTTACAATGAACAGAATTTTTTTTTCTAACAGTCCTGGAGGCTAGGGAATCAAATATCGAGGGGAGAAGCTCTTCTTACTTCATCATCCTATGGTGAAAGGAATAAGAACAGGAAAAAAAGCCACTCTCAAAAATCCTCTTATTAAGGCATTAAATCCACCCATGAGGGTAGAGCTCTTATGGCCTTATTACCACTGAAAGTCCCCATCTCTTATTATTGTTACAATGGCAATTAAATCGCAACATGAGTTTGGGAGAGGACAAACCTTCAAACCATAGCAATATCTATTATTTTAAATCTTGAAAATGACTTTAAAGACTGAATTTTCAATTATAACTTTAGGACAATTTTTCACTATATTTTCTCTAGATCTTGGCTATTCACAAGTACTATAGAAACAAAATACGCACTTCTAATTATTTTTTTTAATGGTCCAAATATTAGAGGAATATCACTATATCACTGTAAAATTTAGTTAAGTAGACAGATAATGATTCTATATTGGCAGGATTTTCAGCCATTAATATTATAATCAAAATATGGGCATCATATTTTTTATTTCCTTAAGTGATAATTTACGGTTGATCCTGTATAATTGTGAGTTCAAATGGGTTTAGCTAACTGTTCTCACATTTATTTTTTTATGCGTCTATGAAATGTCAGTCAATGTTCTAAAGAGCTGTGGAACTAGAGTATGGGGTAGAGAATAAAATTATGTTAAATTAAAATTTATGGTTATAATTACATGCTTGCTTAATTTTATCATAAAATTAATTCTTTCAAGATTTGCAAAGTCAAAATTTAAGTGTTCTTAGAATATTTTCATGGGTTTCTTGAGCCTTGAAAAACAGCTTGCTAATTTATTAATTTGTAAGTCATCTTGAAATATTTCCTATGGAATTTATGATGATTTATCAACTTTAGAGTTTAAAAATTCAAGAAATATTTAATCATTTTCAAGATACATTTGTGGGACAAATACTATCAGAAATAATGTGATTGCTTTCACGATGCTTACTTATTCTTTGAAGTTTCTTTTTATGTTTTCTCTTGTATCAGAGATAAGTGTCTACACTGGGCTTACATTACCAGGATAGGGAACATTCTTCTATCTACTGCAGCCTCAGTTGCTCATTTGTCCACGACGTCAGGTCTTGGAAATTGAGCAGCTGAGGCTACAACTAGGACACTGAGTACAGATAGGGGAATCTTGTAAGCAAGAAAGTAAATCTGAGGAAGTCAGGGTCAAAAGAGTATGATATATATTTGTTATGTGAAAGTAAATTTAAATATAGAAATAAAGTTAACGACAACTTGTAAAAAAACAATATTGATCACATTTCACCACTGAAACTCAAGACTCTAGTATTTGAAGATAAATTATACAATTGCTCATCGAAGGGAAATATGATAAAGAAGAAAATGCAGCTGAAATGTCTTAAAGGATTCCTAAAGGACAGCAGCAATATGTTGTATATTTCAAAGTGGCTAGAAAAAAAACCTTGAAATGTTACAACACATAAGCATGATAAATACTCAGGGTGATGGATACTCCAAATACCTTGACTTGATCTTTACATATTCTATACGTGTAAACAATATTCACCCATGCCCCATGAATATGTAAATATTATTAAAAAATCAAAGAAAAAGAAAATAATATTTTTAAAAGAATAATCTTAACTTTAAAAATTACTGCTTCTGGATTGGTTGACTCTATCATTCTGACTTCCTCTATTCCACTGGGAGTAAAAATAATCACATTTTTTCTTTGTTTGTTAGACCAAATGCCATGTTCTGTTTGTGGACAAAGCATCCTATTAAGATAAAAAGGGGAGATATATATACTTTTAATTCTAAGGTTTAAAATATATGCTTCTTACATATAATTTTACCAATTTTTCCTAAACTCTAATAAAGTGAGAGAATATATCTCTCATGTAAAGTTAAGCATAGAAAACTTTTTATCTTACCTGAAAAGTAATTTAGATTCTGTGGTTGTGGGTTTAGTGGAACGTTATGGCTGAGCCACCAACAAATGTATCTTTCGCACCTATTCTTTGTCTGATTCTAAGCTACATTCTACTAAAAATAAAGCAAAATAAAAATATAGTCATAACAAACTGAATCCTTTTTTTTTAAGTTGGAGTCTCACTCTGTCGCCCAGACTGGAGTGCAGTGGCCGCTCCCGGCTACCGCAGCCTTGACCTGCTGGCCTCCGACGATCCTTCCGCCTCAGCCTTCCAAGTAGCTGGAACTACAGGTGCCCACACCCGGCTAATTTTTGATTTGTTGTAGAGATGAGGTCTCTCCAAGTTGCCCAGGCGGGTCTCGAACCCGCTGGCTCAGGCGATCCACTCCTCTCAGTCTCCGAAAGGCGCGGGATTACAGGCTGAGCCACTGAACCCAGCTAACAAACTGAATCTTAATCCCCTGTTTAAGATGTGTGTGTGTGTGTGTGTGTGTGTGTGTGTGTGTGTGTGTGTGTGTAGGTGTGAATGTGGGTCTGGATGGGGTGGCAGAGCTGGACAGGTATTAGCTCAACCTATGATAAAGAGGTGCTTCAGACAAGAGCAGTCCCTCATACTCCGGGAAAAAACATTCTAAGAAATAAATGGAAAAGTGAAACCCAGGAAGAATGAAGTGATTAGGTTTCATGAATGGAGTTAAGCCAACCAGGCGTGTTGTTGCTTCAAGATGGGACCTCTCCTAGGTAAAAGCAAATGCTGAGCACCTGGACATGGAGTCTGAGTGAGTGACAAGTAGAAGAGCAATAAATAGTGAGTCATACATGAGTAGAAATAGCCCCAAGTTACCAATTAATTTGGATTTTACTATCCATGCCAATTATGCCTGCTATAACATCATGTGAAAGGGGAGTCAGCCATTTAAATAGCAGATAACTTGTTTAAAATGCATCTTTATGAAAGCAAGTTGCTATCTACAAAGTAACATGACTTTCTTAATACACAAATACACACATGTTAATATAATAATCATGTTATCATATACAATTATTTTAAGGTTCAGAGTTTTTGCTTTCTAAGTGCTACTGAAAGTTCTTTTGAAACTAATAATGGTCTTATTTGTTTTAGTGTACTTTTCTTCTGCTGTTTTACCCAAGATTAGTTCTGATCATTACCACTCCAAATGATGTCTTGTCTTAAATGTGAAAGAACTCTAAATTGTAATACCCATGTGTGACCATTTCCTACAAAAGTCAGAGAGAATAGCTTCCTCTTTCAAATATAAGCTACAGTTTTGAAGATTATCGAGCTGTGGTACAGTATGAATCTAGTGAGTTACTTATCTGGGGAATGTGCTTTACCTAACAGCCAGAACCTACAACTCAACATGACATTGTGAAGTAGTTTTTTAAAGGCATTTTTTGAGGGAAAAAAAAATGTAAAATAAAGTGGCATATATATATATATATATGGGTATCCATGAAAAAAAATGCCTTCAAATATATTCCTTCGAAAGTCAAACAAGATGATAATTTATATTTTTATATTTTTTTATGCCCTGGCTTGTATTGCAAACTCAAATATCAGAAGAACATTTACTTAAAGGGTGACCAGATACATGGTATTAAAAGCTATTTTAGTTATTCAAAAGCCATGAGAAAGGATTACATTTCCAAATTTGTTTTCACTCTCTTGTTCTGCTTCTACATCCAAATCTCAAGATATCTTCCCTGGGGAGACTATTGCATTTGAATAGCCATGTGCAAGTTTCAAATTTTCCTGGACTTTTTCTAGCTCCAGTATGACTTCTTGCAGTTCTTGGGCAGCTGAAATTTGAGAAAGAATAAGGAAGAATCTTACAAAAAATTTTCTAGAAAAAATAACTGCAGATATTTCATGAATGAAAAGTTCCAGAATTTAGGGCACAAATAGCATTGATCTAATATATATTTATTGATTTACCCAGTCATTGTTCCACTCATTCATTCAATATTTATGAAATATTTACTATATACAAACACTTTGTTTAGAGTCCCTGGATCTATACAAAGAAAATAACATAAGGAAGCAGAATGTATGAGAATCATGCAGCTATAAGTATTTACTGATGATTTATTGCATTTGTAACTTATTATTTTGTTTCTCAAGGACTTTTGTTAAATTACTCTATTATATGTGATTTGCACCCCCCCCCAAAAAAAACTACAGTTGAGGAAGGGGCCCTTCTAAAACAAAGAGATAACGGCCTTCCCAGAATAGAAAAAAATTGTGTTAGATAGAAAGTGACATGGCATAGTCAATGTCTAAGTGTGCATGAGTAACCCAGTTACCACCCTGTGCCATAAAATATCCAATCAAAAATGCAGGTTGCCATATAAGGAGACAAAGGAACTAAAATGTAATATAAGGCAATACCCCGCTACATTCAGGGCTCAGTCTTTGGATGTAAATCCACTGGGACAGTGCAGGCACAAATTAATGCTGCTTCCTGGCAAAGAAGCCTTGGTGTCTCTCTCTCCATAAAGGATCCTGCCACACAGTCATGTAAGGTGTACAATTCAATTAGTTTTGACAGATATATACACCCATAAAACAACAATCACAAACAAGGTATAAAATATTTCCATCACCTTCAAATTTCCTTTGTGCTTCTTTGCACATTAAAAATCCCACAAGAAGTTGTTTATTTGGCCAATAAATAAGCAGATGTATCCTTCTTTGGCTAAAAAAAAAAAAAAAAAAAAATCCTACAAGAAAATATGTGTATATAAAGTCATATGTATTTTTTAATTAAGGGGGAAATTTAATATCTTAAATTTACCTATATAATTGTCATGTGTAATACTTTTCCTTCTTTCCTTAATTCCTTCTTAGATTTTTTTGGCAGGGGGACCTTATTTTCCTTTATCCTCAAAACTTCTTTCAGCATCTCTTGTCGTGGATGTGCAATAACAGCAAATTCTCTTGTTTTCTGTCATCTGAAAATGTATCTAGTTTGCTCTCACTCTTAAAGGATATTTTTGCTGAATATAGAATTCTGAGTTGCCAATTCTTTTTTCTTCCAGTACTTTAAAGTTGTTTTTCCACTGTTTTCTGGCTTGTCTAATTTATAAATATTTCTAAAGATTTTCCATGGACTTGAATTGCATTCTTTCCTACATGATGTATTATTTTTCTTTGGTCTGCTTGCTTTCATTATTTTCTTTTTATCCCTGGTTTTCAGCTGCCTAATGACTATGTGCTTAGGTGTGACTTTTTCATATTTATTCTGAAACTTCTTGCCAACCTTCTAGAAATCTGTAGGATTTTGACTTTCACTAAATTTGAGAAGTTTAAGCCACTATTTCTTCACATTTTTTTCCTGCTTCCTCTGTCTTCTTCTTTGGGAGTCTGTTTATAAATATTAGAATTTTTCATATACTTTCACAAGATTTTTTTTTTTTTTTTTTGAGTTAGAGTCTCACTCTGTCACCCAGACTGGAGTGCAGTGGCCGCTCCCGGTCACTGCAGCCTCGACCTGCTGGGCTCCGGCAATCCTTTCACCTCAGCCTTCCAAGTAGTTTCACAAGATTCTTGAGGCTTTGTTTATTTTTTAATCCTTTGTCTCTTTAAAAATTGATATATAACAATTGCACATTTTCCCCCCTCTTTTTTCAAGATTGGGAAATTTCTATTAATCCATATTCAAGTTTACTGACTCTTTTCTTCCTTAAAAAAAATCTGCCTTCTGCTATTAAGCTCACGCAGTTGTTTTTAAATTTTTTTTTTTTTTTTTTTT
>NW_007251308.1:1006769-1013307 GCF_000164805.1 Carlito syrichta | reverse complement strand
TGAGCACTGTTTTTTTGTTTGTTTGTTTGTTTTTTTGAGTTGGAGTCTCACTCTGTCGCCCAGACTGGAGTGCAGTGGCTGCTCCCAGCCACCGCAGCCACGACCTGCTGGGCTCCGGGAATCCTTCCACCTCATTTTAAAAATTTCAAATATTAAATTTTCAAGTTATAAATTTCTACTTGGTTCTTTTTCATATTTTCTATTTCTTGAGTGTAATTTTTAAATTTTCTTTTATTATCAGAACTTAAAAGAAAAAAACCCTTAAGCTTTGCTATAACAGCAGCTTTAAAAACTTTGTCTGATAACTCCAACATTCATCTCATCACAGAATTGGTCCTTGTTGATTTTTTTTTCCCTTGAGAATAAACTTGCTTTTCTGATTCTTTATATTATGTACTGTACATTGCAAATATTCTGTTTTGGGGTCTGTAGAATCTTCTATGTTTCTTTGAAAAGTTTTGAGATTTGTTTGCTTTCTAATAGGCAGTTAACTTGATTGAAATTAAATTGCAACAAGTGGCAGCTCAAAACTTTTTTTTTTTTTTTTTTTTGGTCTCCTGGCCCTTAACTAAGTCTTCCTCAAACCTTTATGGGAACACAGAATTTAGAGTTCCTCTTCTCTTACTCTCTCCTTTCTGGATGTCTCTTTTCACTTTTCACATGGCGTGATTGTCTTGAACACCATTCTCTGGTTCCTCATGCAATGAATGGTGGGCGTTCTATCATAGATTTAGCTGCCCCGTGTCATGCAACTGGGGTCTCTCTCAGGTCTAAGATACAAAAAATGAACAGTCCACACTGGTTTCTCCCTTCAAGCTTTAACTCTCCTTCAAAATATGCTTGCTTTATTTTATTCTCAAATAAATGTTTTTATACTTTGTTCAGTATTTATAATTGTTTTTCACGAGAGGGTTAGTCAAATTACTGAAGGTCTTTAGTTCCTGGTGTGTCTGATGGGCATAATTGTAACGCAAGGCTTGTATGAGTGTGTGTGTGTGTGTGTGTGTGTGTGTGTGTGTGTGTGCATGTGCGCACACTCATATGCATCTATGTGAATGAAAGGGTAAGTTTATTAAATAGAAGTAATTTGACATGTTTCTGAAAGCAAACTGAGAACACTGGGTTAACTGAGTATGATGACATATCTATAGAGAAATACCAAGAATACTTACACTTGCTAGTAGTAATGAGATTGCTGCTCTGGGAAGCATAATGACTTACTTAGAGAATGATGGGCATGTAGAAAATTCATTTTCTGAGTAAAAGTTTCCAGAAGCCAAGTCTGTAATACACACATTTCAAAACAGGGTGTAATGGTATTGCCATCGTTTTTAGCAAAATTCCCTTAATTCTTTCTCAAGTTAAATTTGAGAAGGTAACGTTCAACTACATTGGTCCTTATCTTATTTTAACACAGTAGATAACTAAATACTTTTCAAAGGTTGTTGGTATTGGGGGGGGTCCTCAAAAAACCTAGAATTACCTTTTGGAGGGTGGACTCTTTGTTGTATAGGCTTCTCCCACTAGGTAAGTGTTCTAGGAACTCATCGGTATCAGTGTACCAGTTAGCATTGTTATGAGAGGCTGCGTTTGGCTTCAGTGAATTTTCTTTTGGAGATTCAACACATTTGCCCATTTCATGATGGGTGATTTATGAGTGACTTGCCCACACTATACGCTGAGTTTTCAGCAGTTTTGAACCCAAAACAGCATGACCCCCATGCCCTACTCCCTCTATTCACTTGATCTCACCCTGAGTACCATTATTTTTGTTTCCCCAGAAGAAAAAAGTTCTCAAAAGGAGCCGTTTTGCCAGCGTGGATGAGGTGAAACAAAAAATGGCAGAAGCACCAAAAGGCATCAACATTGACAAGTTCAAAAACTGTTTTGAGCAATGGAAAAAGTGTCTTGATAGGCGTATTGCATCAAACGGAGAGTATTCTGATGGTGATTCAAGTTTAAACATGTAAGAATAAATATACACTCTTTTATAAATAAATTCAATGTTTTGGGTCCCCCCTCATATATGGATACCTTTAAATGATCTGTTTTCATGCTTGAATTCTTGTTGGAATCTCCCTTGTGTGAATCTTTTTCTTTCTGCCTTTCTAAAAAATGATGATGCTTCTCAGGTCCTGATCCCTCTTCTCTTTATTTATCCAATCATCTTATCTTTTTTTGCACAGGTTGACATTCACAGTAATTCCCAAATCTATATCTACAGAGTTCCAAACTCACAAAGCCAATCGCTTTCTTATTGCAATCTTTCACCAGCAGCTTACATTCTCCACGCTCCAAACTCTTCACCTGTTCCTTTTTCTTCATGTCATTTACCTCTTGTGTTTCCTCTACATATTTTTTTTTTTTTTGAGTTGGAGTCTCCCTCTGTTTCCTCTACATTTTAAATGATAAAACTACCCTTTGCCTGGGTGACCAGGCGAGGCAGCAATATTATCTTGTTCCATCCTCTCTGTCTCCCCTTAATTGTAACAGTGTGTGTAAGTGGAGATAAGAAAGAAACAAGTCTTGTTCCTTAATATATCTCAAAGGTGCCTGATATGTCTGCATTGTGCCCCAAGCTCCACAGTTATTTGTCAAAACTCTAACTCTCAATGTGACTTTATTTGGAGATGGGGCCTTTAAATAGGTAATTAGTCTGGATGCGGTGGCTCAGCCTATAATCCCAACTCTTTGGGAGGCCAAGGTGAGAGGATTGCCTGAGCCCGGGAGTTCAAGACCAACCTGGGCAACTTGGTGAGACCTTGTCTCTACAAGAAATCACAAAAATTAGCTGGGTGTGGTGGCGTGAGTCTGTAGTTCCAGCTACTTGGAAGGCTGAGGTGGAAGGATTGCCTAAGCCCAGCAGCTCGAGGCTGTGGTGGCTATGAGTGTGACACTGCACTTAAGCCTGGGTGACAGAGTGAGACTACAACTAAAAAAAAAAAAAATAGGTACTTAAGGTTCAATGAAGTCATAAGGGTGAGGTCTTTGCTCATAGCACCAGTATCCTTGCAATAAGAGGAGGAGACACCAGAAGCACACCCACACAGAGAAAAGGTCACATAACGAAACAGCAAAAAGGCAGCCATTTGCAAGCCAAGAAGAGGACTCAGGAGAGACAAAACTTGCTGCTAATAATCAGTCTTGGGCTTCCAGTTTTCAGAACAGGGTATTGTTGAATCTGCCTAGGCCATGGTAGCCCTAGAAAATTAAATGCCAAATCCAGTGACTAAAAGTTAGCAGAATTCACTGTATTAGAATATCACTAGGTAAAACAAAGGAAAGAGAAGGAAACAAAGCATAATCCTGTATCTTGCGAATCTTCTCTCTCTGACATTCAACTTAATAAAGAATTATTGAACACATTATCATTTTTGTTGGGAGTTAGGATTAGATGATGAAAATAGACCAGTGTAAAAATATTCTGCCTCTATTCATGAAAATAAACAATAAATTACAAGATAGTGGAGAAAACGCAAAAACAGAAACATGTATAAGGACCATGGGTAGTATATAAAAGGAAGTGATTGTTGGTGTTTTCTAGAAAAGACTTCTTGTAGGTGGTAATACGTGTTTTAAATTGACTAAGAATTCACAATGCATGAATATAAGGGCCATTGCAGGGACAGCAGTCTCATATCTAAGAGAAACAAATAATGTTTGGGAAACTATAAACAGTCTATTAGCAATAAACTATAAAGGTCATGTAGCGTGTATATGTGTTTCTCTCTGTGTGTATTTGTGTGTGGAGAATGTATTTTATTTTACAGAAAAAAACATGAGGAGGAGAGATGCTTCAATTCTTTCATGATGATATTTGAATGACATAGTCTAAGAAGCATAGCAAGAACATGGAACCAACGGTGCTGCCCATCAAAAGAGGACTGGATAAAAAATATGTGGCAAATATACACAATGGAATATTACGCAGCCATAATGAAGAACAAAATCATGAACTTCACAGCAACCTGGATGGACTTTGAGTCTATAATACTGAGTGACCCTTCACAGAAACAAAGAACTGAGTAACACATGTTTTCACTCATAAGCAGACCTTGAACAACTATTGTAATACTATAAGCAAAGGATTGGCAGTAGCGGGAAACTGCGGGAGTGCGGGGAGGTTAGGGAGGTGGGATTGGCATTATTAGAAATCTGCCTGGGGAAGGGGCGGCACACCTCATCAACAAGTGTATATGAACATTTGTATATCTAACCCTGAATTGTACCCTACGTCTTTAAAATAAAAAAATTAAAAGTTAAAAAAAAGAAGAAATATTCTGTGAAGCAAGTAAATCTACTTAGTACCATTCAGATAATTTCATGGTGACTACTGACATGAGCAACTGACCATACTGCTTATTCACTTTTTTCTCTCATTTTTATTTAAAGAACATTTTTTAAAAAACCTTCTATCTTTTTATTGTAAAATACATTTTTTTTAGTAAAATGTTGGGAGTCTTCTCTCTCCTATTTGAAAGCAATTTGTAGAAGCAGGTCTATTTTATTCTAATTAAATGTTGAAATCTTAAACACTTTAATATTATACTTAAATAAAACCATTATACATGTACCACTACCTCAGTTTGAACACTATATCTCAAGAATTTTCATAAAATGAAAGGCCAGTGACATTCATAAGAGTAATTCCTAGGACCAGATTGCGATATTACTACTACAGATATTATAAATAAAAATTAATAATATTATGCAACTCTTACAACCATGGACTAATAAACTCTGAGAGTGTGAGCGTATACCAGCTCTAGATGTATCTTGTAAAAGATTTTGCCTAACTCCCATGTTCCAATAAATATATCTTGTAAGATGAGTTTTACTTAAAAAATAAAAAAAATTAAACTAATTTCATTATATCTATGTTTCTGTTCTGAGTTCAATTTGTAAAACAAGCAGAAATATCTGTAACATTTACTTTTAGTTTGGATTACAATGACTAGATTTATAGGGCATTTCACACAGCAGTCTGAGGGACTAATATAATATGTATATATTTTCTGTATGTCTATAGATTATATTATACATCTTATAATATATACACGCTATATATGCACACACACACACACACACAATCCTTTCAATCCTCAGCTAAAATGATTCTGAGACTCCAAAGTCTATAGCAGCAACAAGGCTGTTCACATTGGGTGGGCATGTGAGCTGACTTATCTGTCACTCTCCATCTTTCAAAACAATTTAATGAACAGGATGAACAGGTTGGTGTGTCTTCGATTCCTCTCTCCTTACAAGTGTGTCCTCAAATATACTCCCTAGTCAACACAAATAGGAGCTATCCCATGTGACCAAAAAGCCCTTTTGTGATCTGCACCAGCCTTCCCTTTATGCTCTCCAGTGGGGAGCAGCTTGAAGTCCCTGGTATACAAGGGGCTCACTCACATCTCTGGACTTTAGTTCATGCTTTTCCTTGCACCTGAGATGTCTGCTTCTTTCTACCCACAGCCTGATGCTCACTTTCTTATGTCTTAGTACACAGCTTAGGCAACTACTCTTAGAGTTATTCCTGAGTTTCTCCTTTTTATCTTCTCCAGGATGTGTTAGACACACTTTCTTAGTGCCCTCTTAACAACCCCTAAATATCTCTCTTAACACACTTCCCTGGTTGCACTGAAATGACATGTTATTATCCTTTCATTCTGTCTAATTCTTCTTTATAATCCTAGAATCTAGCACATTGCTTCATAAATTATGGTTGAAAGAAATGAGTGATTATTATTCACAAAACTGGAAATGAAATCTTTGGGGCATGACACAAAGATGCAACAAAAGCCTTTAACTAAACTCTGCTAGGTCCCAAGTAAATAACAAACCACGTACATGCTTTTTAACCTACCTTTTCTCTCTCCCATTTCTCATTTTTTTGGTTTGCTTGGCAAAGGAGATTTTTATTTTCTTTCATAAGTTCATCATTTCTCTTCATCAGAGCCTGTAAAATTAGAAGAATGTACAAGGAAAAGGCAGAAAAATGATTTTTTTCTTTACTGAAACATTGCTTTTATATATATTTCCTTTTTTTTTTTTTTTTGAGTCAGGGTCTCACTCTGTTGCCTAGTCTGTAGTGCAGTGGCACGATCATGGCTCACTGCAGCCTCGACCTCCTGGCTCAGGTGATCATCCTGCCTCAGCTCCCCAAGTAGCTGGAACTATAGGTGTGTGCCAACATTCCCAGCTAATTTTTTAATTTTTTGTAGAGACTAGGTATCATCAAGTTGCACAGGTTGGTCTCAGACCTCTGGGTTCAAGCAATCCTCCCACCTCAGCCTCCCAAAGCGGGATTACAGGTGTGAGCCACTGCACTTGGCCTATATACTTGTTATTAAGATTTTAAAAATACTTTAAAATCAATCGTGATCTCAAAAATTTAAAAGTAAATTTCTCTGAGAGAGTAAAAATCATGTCTGCATGCTAGAGTGTACATTGACTACGCAATAACATAAAGATGAGACTGAGGTGAGTGGATTGCCTGAGCCCACGGGTTTGAGACCCGCCTGGGCAGGTGAGACCT
>NW_007251308.1:1005968-1006749 GCF_000164805.1 Carlito syrichta | reverse complement strand
ACCTCATCTCTACAATAAATTAAAAAAAAAAAAATTAGCCCGGTGTGGTACCATACACCTGTAGTTCCAGCTACTTGGAAGGCTGGGGCGGAAGGATCGCCTCAGGTCACCCAGCAGGTCGAGGCTGCAGTGGTCGGGAGTGGCCACTGCACTCCAGTCTGGGTGACAGTGAGACTCCAACTCAAAAAAAAAATAAAAATAATGTTGTGTGTGTATATATGTGTGTGTGTGTATGTGTGTGTGTGTATGTGTATATAGCAGCTATAGCATTTGGTCAAATTGGTAGGTAGCCAAAATGAATGAAAGATGTCCTCCCACCGGATGTCCTGCTTCCTAGAACCTGTGACTATATTAGGTTACATAGAAAAGGGGAACTAAAGTTGCAGTTAGAATTAAGGTTGCTAATCAGTTAACCCCACATTATGGAGATTAACCTGAATTATATGTGTAGGCCTAATGTAATCATAAGAAGTCTTACAAGTTGAAGAGGTAGATGGAAGAAGAATCAGAAAAGACATAACCATGGAAGCAAGGTCAGGCTTCAAAGATGAAAGAGAGAGCCATAAATCAGTAAAGACAGGCAGTTTTGGGATTGGAAAAGGCAAGAAAATGGATATTTCCTAAAAGTCTTCAGAAAAGAAGACCTTGTTGAGGATACCTGGATTTTAGCTTAGTGAGACCCATTCTGAACTTGTGTACGGGTGGCCATTTATGGGGGGCCAGCCCCTTCAGAGAGATTTAGAGGGTCCCTGGAAGGTGGGGCAGCGTCGGCGATTATTCT
>NW_007251308.1:999101-1005880 GCF_000164805.1 Carlito syrichta | reverse complement strand
GGTGTTTCCTTAAGCATGAGGAAGGACAATCCCAATCAAATCACAAGACTTTCACATGAACACAAAGCCAGGTGGATGAGGGGCATCCCCCACCCACAGGCGTTTTCCCAAGCATGAGGAAGGACAATCCCAAAATTATCTCACTGTTCCTTATGCTTGGTTTATGTTCCTCAAAGGCAATACAACAATTTTAACATCATAATATTCTAATAATCAATAACTTCTAAAGCTTATGCATACACAACATCTAGTGACTAACTTAAATCCTAATACCTTTCTGTTCTGTGCTAATTCTACCTAAACTATAGAAACTCTTAATTATAGCTCAAACCAGTTCCTAAAGAATGTGGCCCAGTCCAAAGATCACGCTGGGCCATTTCTAGGAACAATTAATTACAATCTCTTAACAAAATGGCTAGGTATCTATCTTAATTTCTATAAAAGTTTCTAATTCCTAATCCTAATATATAAGGCTGATCATCAGCAATAAAGCTTCTAAAATAAAACCCAAATACAAACTATAATTGTACTAAAGCCAAAACCGCAATTAGTAGAAAGTGGGAACAATGACATTTCTAAGGTTAGCTTTATTCTTATAAAACCTTAAAGTATCATGTTTGGTCATGCTTGAACTAACATAATTCCCTCATGTAGCATGACCTATTCTACAATACTTTCTATGAATAAAATAAATTCAGTTTCTATTATAAGTAGAAAAAACCTACATTAGTTGTAGCTAAAGAACCAGTTTAAAAGAATGTAGCCCAGCCCAAAGTGGACGCTGGGCCCTTAGGAATGTGGCCCAGTTCAAAGTTCATGCTGGGCCATTTCTGGTAACTCCAGATAATCATCTATACCATCTAAAGCTGGAAACAGCTCTCTAAATGTATTTACTAATTCTACAAATATACTTTTAAATCTTATAAAGAAGCATGTATCATATATAAGGCTCCCAAATGTGACCTGAGCTTGAACTGTGTTAAGTTTAAAGCCAAAACCACAGTCTGTGAGAAATGGGAACAATGGATCCCTAGAGTCAGCCATGCCTGTCATATTCTCAGAACTTCATGCTTAGATCATCAAAGTCCCTGCTAGTGGGTCATGCCAAACAACAAAGAAGGGAGGAGGGAATGGGCCTTCTGAATGCAACCTGAATGCAACCTGGTGGTCTCAGGGTCCGTAGCCCACCTGGATCCCTAACGCTCAGGCGGGCCTCCACGGCTGAATCCCAACACTTGTGACCTGCAGGACTCTCAGATAACACATTAGTGTTGTTTTAAGCCACTAAATTTGTGGTAATTTGTTACAGCTGCAATACAAAACAATATAGTTTTCAATCCCTCAAACTCAAGTTTGAAAAGCAACTCAAAGTAAAGCAACTGTTTAGTCAAGTGCATTGCTAATTTTGCAACTGCATAAGAAGCAATTTAAATTGAAATTAGCATTAAGTAGCATCATTTCTCATACTGACTGAGGTAAGATTACAGAGAACTAGTTGAGCCGAGTTTCCCAAGCCCAAACTTCAAATTGTCCCCTCATGTTTCTCTTGGATATGTCCTGGGTTGTATCACATGGGCTGGCTCAGAGCATGTAGCATTTCAAAAGTGAGTTCTGGCTCTTTGTCTCCTCTTCCAGTAGCTCAAATACCAATGTCGACACTTCAATGATATAGAATTCTACAAATTATCCATAACTCCCTACTTCAGATTCTTTATAAAAATGTAAATACATCATTAAAAAAATTGTTTTCTGCAAACAAGAAAAAGAGTTGGAATAACGCATGGCATTTACATTAAACATCATTCATGTGCTGAATGAGAATTGTGAAGGTTGATAGACAACCAGCATTTATTTATTGCCCATGTGACATCACTTTAAACTTGTTGCAAATAGTTTTGAATCATTTTTCTTACATCATTGAAAATGAATATAGCAGAGGGAAGAAAACTAGTATATGGAGCATGCAGCAGTAATGAAATTTAGTATTAAAAGGGAGCTGTTTGTTTTCTAGTACTGGTCACAATGATCTATGTGGGCCTATTTAGTATTTTATATAGAATTGCCTTTCTAGAAGACAGTTTATATTTCAACGTTACCTTCACTGTATCTTGCCAGTGTTTGTTCTTCTGCACCACTTGGTCATGATATACCTCAAATATTCTCTTGATCATTTTTATCTTCCTGTCATGATTGTTCTATAGAGAGAGAAGAAAGGTTTAGAGCACCCTGACGACTGCATGAACTAACCATAACTCTCTGCTCCTACTGCTACTTAGGCACATTCTGTGGGATGAAATCTCAATAAACCCCTTAGAGTAGAGAAATGTGGCAACACTCAAGGACACCTATTTCTGCTATAACTGTGAACAGGAAGAATAGCTGAGATTCTTGTCTGGATCTCGTAGGTGCTAAGTCATGTTTCAGACAAATGGTAATCAACAACCAGTAAGTGGTAGTTGTTTATTACTAAACTAAATGGTAACAACAATGTTCTGTGTTCTGTGGACAGTTCAGTGTTCTGTGGACAGTACTTGACTTAAAAAATAAAAATCTTGTCTATCAGTCTTGGAAAGGTTACCTCAAAAATCTAATCTAAGTAGCTTAAAATCAGAGCTTCAACAGAAGGTAACCTTAAACACAACACCAGGGTCTGCTCAGAGGCATTTTTGTTTTGATGATCTTTCCTGCTTTTTCAAAGCCTATGAGAATTTTGCAAACCACACTTTATTCAGTATTTCTCTATGATTTCCTGTAAATTAGGAAAATGATAAATTTAGTGATAGCAACGGCTCGTATTTGGGGTGGTTGGAAAAGGATCTAGGTTGTAAAAAAATAGCAGTAAGTTCTTTCACATAGGAGTATTTCTCACTGACTACCAGGTTACAAGCACCACTGATTTTCACATTTTACATAGCACAATATCTGATTTTCATATTTCTTTCTTTCTTTTTTTTTTTTTTGAGTTGGAGTCTCACTCGGTCACCCAGACTGGAGTGCAGTGGCCGCTCCTGGCCACCGCAGCCTCACCTGCGGGGATCCGGCAATCCTTCCGCGTCAGTCTTCCAAGTAGCTGGAACTACAGGTGCACACTACCACGCCCGACTGATTTTTGATTTATTGTAGAGATGAGGTCTCGCTGCCCAGGTGGGTCTTCAACCCGCGGGCTCAGGCAATCCACTTACCTCAGCCTCCCAAAGGTGCGGGATTACAGGCTGAGCCACCGAGCCTGGCCATATTTCTAGTTAATAACATTTTGAACTCATTTGAAACATCCGTGAGAAAGTAGAAATAGAGATAGAAATTTACTAAGGAACAAGGCAACAATTATTATTCTAAGTATTAATAAGAGAAACAAAACTCATATTTTCAAGCTTCATTGAGTAAATGATTGAACCTCACTGTTAATTTATTGTGTATGTTTTGCAAATTGTAAATTTCAGAGACTAAATATGAATAAATGTGAACATTTATCTCTCCCCATTAGAACATTATTTTTATGAAAGCAGGGATTTTGCCTGATTGGTTCTTTGCTGTATTTCTAGCATTTAGCATACTACCTGTCCAATAGTAGCATCTAGTAAATATTAGCGTAAGAGGTCTACAAATCAAGAAGATTCTGACAGAAACAAACAAAAGGCTGAAAAACTTCAATTGTACTTAAACTTAAGGTAGATATTATTCTATTACTGTAAATATCACGCTCTGATAAAATTAAAAGATAGTCTTAGAGCCTTGAATGTAGATGTATATGAGTACTTAATACCTGGATTGTATTTCTGCTATACACAAAGAAAGTGTACCTTTCAAATGTATCGTCTTGCCTTCCATATCCTCAGTATTTATCAATCTTATGCACGTGGGACAGAAATGAACATGTGGATACGAGAAATTTTGTGTTGCACATGCGTGTGTGTGTATAGATGTCGTCTCACCTATAGATCCACAAGATTAACTCTGAATGATTTTAGAGTGGTCAGATACACATAATTTCATCTATGTTCTTGACCAGTAGGGGGAGCTGTCACCTGCTACGACAACATGACTCTAGATGCAAAACTACAATTTCCGCACTTACCTAAATAAAAACTATAGATTTTGATTGTTAAATATGCCAATAGATCAATCAGAAAAGTTAAAGCCTAATAAAGTATGATGTAATACCTATTGTGATGCATATTATCATTTTAACAGAAAATTGGTGCTAATGCCAGATAATAAGTTGGGTTGATGATAAATTATTAACACTTATGTACTACAGCATCAATATGGTAGAAAATGTTTATCACCATTCACCTTCTCTTCTTTTCTCATAAGCTCCATTTGCTTGGTTATTTGTTTTTGTTTATGTTGCATTTGGTGTATGTCCTTTGTCATCTGCAAAATATTGGAAAAAATAGAAAAAAAAGTAAGAGAAGAAAAGCACATGTGACTATAAATTCCTTAATATGTAACACGGTTTTTTCAAGATTCACCTTAAAAATTTTTCTAGTCTACTATATATAGATTCTGTAGTAAACATTTATTAGACATCATCTTATTTAACTCTTAAAATTTATCTTTATAATCGATCTTATTAAACTAATTTTGCAGATGAAGAAATCACTACTTTGAAAAAATAGGAGACTTTTCAGGATGCACTACTAATAAGTGGTTAACTTGAACAGTTGAATATCAGTCTTTTGACATTATTTCCCACATAATTCTTTTCTCCTAAATTACTTTTCCAATTAGCTGTTCACCCAATCTCCAGTACCTGCCAAGTAAATGAGATCATTTCTCTTCCTCATTCTCCTGGTCAGCATGTGAGATCAAAATCTTACTCAATTCCATAGTAATCACCATGTACTAAAGGTGTTGATGTCATTCATATTATTTATTATAATTGGCAGTCTAAGAAGAGCTCACTGTTCTCTGATCTGGTCTGGCTTGCCCTACAGCAGAATGTTCTGGAAGCCTGATGTCACCAGAGGTCTTGTCCCCTGTCTGAAATATTGGCAAACCTAAAGACAAAGAAGTTGCCTCATTAAGAAGCTGACTAGGGAACAATAAACAAAATCTGTCCATGTATCACACAATGGCTTTGCTAATGATATTGACTCTGCATTTACTACAATGACTATTATAATTAAAGCACCTCATGTTTACATTTCGATTTACGAGGAAAAAGTGTGAAGCCCAAACCTTTTATTAATTAAGACTACCATTTGTATGTGTTATTCAAATGCTAAGTTGGGTCTTATTTGTCAATACTCTTATCAAAATAGAAGGTGAGCTACTAAATAATTCATTTAATTCTTGGAAATCGCACACAAAAATGCGTTTTAATAAAAAACATGAAACAGAAGCATAAACCCTGTTTAAATGGGGTCATTTCCCACAAGTTCTTTCTGTTTTCACATTCTTTATATGTAATTGCGAAGATTCATTATTTTGTAACAAACTTATCTTAAAAGATCCTACTATCCATATTGACAACTCTTATACTTTGATTTTGTTTATAATGGGTAAGATCTCAGTATAACTTTGACATGTAATTTCTAAATGAATGCCATTTTATTTTGTTCAACAACTCTTGCTTAACCTGACTTTTGTCTTGTCAGACAGGCTGGATGATCAGTTCCTCAAGGATAGTTGAATATTGCGATAATTTTTTTGTTTATTTAAAACTGCAAAAATGCCTAATCTCTGCTCGCCCTCACACTCCCCACAGTTGGAGTGTTGGCTTCTCCTTTGATTAGTGGTTAGTACAGAACAAGCAGGAATGTGAGACTGGGAATTGGAAGAATGAGAATCCAATCTAACAAGTTCTGTCCACAATGTTTTCAGTTTCCAGGTGAGGTCTGATTTTGATCATTCCTAAAATTCCTAAGAGTGCATAGAAACAGTGTAGTACATTGCTTAAGAGTATGAAACCCATAGTGCCGGGAGTCACAATCACTAGTAAAAGTAAGGTAAAAGGGACCTGAAAACAGGAAAAACGCCAGCTGGGAGCAAGGCCCCAGTAAAATGCGGCCATGACGGAGACAAAGCCCCATGGATACTGTTGACGGACCTTCCCTAACTTTGAAGGATTGTGTGCATAGGCCATTTCACAGGGTTTACAAGTGTAAATGAGTTAATATGAGTAAGTCTCCTAGAACTTGGCTTGATACAAAAGAAGATCTATATTTGTACCTGCTATTGTCATCTAAATTGACTCAAATATTTAGATCTTTGTAAAATTCTGAGCAGCTCAGATATCATTCAACATTTGTTCTTTGAGCCTCTATTACACGCCCGGTGCTAGAATAGATTCAAGGACTATATCCATGAACTAAACAAAGATTCCTGCTTTGAGTGTTTCCTCATACCAATATGCTCTAATGGTAGTCTCCTCAAAATTCCAACTGTAAAAAGATAGCATTTCAAGGTTTTTTGCTTTCTACTCTTTGTTACTAATATGTCTGATTGCAGAAACTGGTTTATTTACACCACTAAGACTCATGTTCTTAGCCTTACTTCATATTGTTTTTACATTTAGTACAGTGCCTTACATACAAGGGGGGTTCCCCCCAAAACTCATAATTTATTTATAAAAAATTGTGTATTTATCCTTATGTGTTTAAACCTCAGCCACCTTCAAAGTACTCTTCGTTTGATCTAATGCTCCAATCGAGATGCGCTTTCCATTGCTCAAAAACAGTTTTGGAATGTGTTAATTTTGATATCTTTTATTGTGTCCTCTACGAGTGGTTGTTCTTTTTTTTTTTTTTGAGATGGAGTCTCACTCTGTCCCCCAG